>NW_025741921.1:21330-22458 GCF_021292245.1 Micropterus dolomieu
TGCAAACGGAAAAGACAACAGGTGGAAATTATAGGCAATTAGCAAGACCCCCCCAATAAAGGAGTGGTTCTGCAGGTGGTGACCACAGACCACTTCTCAGTTCCTATGCTTCCTGGCTGATGTTTTGGTCACTTTTGAATGCTGGCGGTGCTTTCACTCTAGTGGTAGCATGAGACGGAGTCTACAACCCACACAAGTGGCTCAGCTAGTGCAGCTCATCCAGGATGGCACATCAATGCGAGCTGTGGAAAGAAGGTTTGCTGTGTCTGTCAGCGTAGTGTCCAGAGCACGGAGGCGCTACCAGGAGACAGGCCAGTACATCAGGAGACGTGGAGGAGGCCGTAGGAGGGCAACAACCCAGCAGCAGGACCGCTACCTCCGCCTTTGTGCAAGGAGGAGCAGGAGGAGCACTGCCAGAGCCCTGCAAAATGACCTCCAGCAGGCCACAAATGTGCATGTGTCTGCTCAAACGGTCAGAAACCGACTCCATGAGTGTGGTATGAGGGCCCGACGTCCACAGGTGGGGGTTGTGCTTACAGCCCAACCCCGTGCAGGACGTTTGGCATTTGCCAGAGAACACCAAGATTGGCAAATTCGCCACTGGCGCCCTGTGCTCTTCACAGATGAAAGCAGGTTCACACTGAGCAGGTGTGACAGACGTGACAGAGTCTGGCGACGCCGTGGAGAACGTTCTGCTGCCTGCAACATCCTCCAGCATGACCGCTTTGGCGGTGGGTCAGTAATGGTGTGGGGTGGCATTTCTTTGGGGGGCCGCACAGCCCTCCATGTGCTCGCCAGAGGTAGCCTGACTGCCATTAGGTACCGAGATGAGATCCTCAGACCCCTTGTGAGACCATATGCTGGTGCGGTCGGCCCTGGGTTCCTCCTAATGCAAGACAATGCTAGACCTCATGTGGCTGGAGTGTGTCAGCAGTTCCTGCAAGAGGAAGGCATTGATGCTATGGACCGGCCCGCCCGTTCCCCAGACCTGAATCCAACTGAGCACGTCTGGGACATCATGTCTCGCTCCATCCACCAACGCCACGTTGCACCACAGACTGTCCAGGAGTTGGCGGATGCTTTAGTCCAGGTCTGGGAGGAGATCCCTCAGGAGACCATCCGCCACCT
>NW_025741921.1:22478-23567 GCF_021292245.1 Micropterus dolomieu
GGCCTGTAGTTTGGTTTTCCACTTTGATTTTGAGTGGGACTCCAAATCCAGACCTCCATGGGTTGATAGATTTGATTTCCATTGATAATTTTTGTGTGATTTTGTTGTCAGCATATTCAACTATGTAAAGAAAGGAGTATTTAATGAGATTATTTCATTCAGATCTAGGATGTGTTATTTTAGTTTCTAGAATTTTTTGAGGTGTGTGTGTGTGTGTGTGTGTGTGTGTGTGTGTGTGTGTGTGTGTGTGTGTGTGTGTGTGTAAATATGTAAGAAACATCGTCTATCCCAGAAGAAACCTAAATTACTATGTAGCCTAGAGGACTCAAGTTATTTATGATAATACGGCTGTGTGGTGAACCTATGAACTTAAGTCATATTTAAACAACTATTGCTTTGTGTTATATATAAAATAGCAGTAAGACTTCTCTCTGTGTACACGCATCCTATAGGCCTACAAGTACAATTTTGGCTGTATTTTTGTGTCCCCCTCAAAAATTGCTCTCGTGAAATTTTATGTTTACACCCCCCCTACTGTGAGATGAAACTTACGCCCATGCATAGCGCCCAGAGAACCTGATGTGGAGAGGGCAGAGGAGAGGACCGGCAACTTGAAAAAGTCCCAGTACACCAAATGTTTGCGGGTCGCGGTCTCAGACCTGTTCAGTCAAATCTATACTGCGCACCATAGTGGTTGATGGTGGAGAAGTGGAACCATCCTGTCAGTCATGCGGTGCGCAGCGTAACATTAGTTCATTAGGAAAGTATGTTCATTTAAGTCTGTTTATCTTTTTAATGTGAATAATAACAATATAACAATAAAAATAGTGTGATTCAAAATAATGGTTGTTGAAGAATGAATTAGTGACTGCAACAGATGCTGATTTTACTGCTTCCATGGGAGCTCAGACTTCCTTATGGGAGCTGAGCTCCCACTGGCTCCCACGTAACTCCAACCCTGTTTAAAGTGCTCTATAAACTAAATTGATTGATATGTTGATGAAAGTTCTCCGGCAGAGCGCTTTTTTAAATGCAGCAAAATCATAATTTTGGACTGTGGTGTCTACACGTCGAATCTAAGCTGTAACC
>NW_025741922.1:0-14530 GCF_021292245.1 Micropterus dolomieu
AGATCCATTACGTTTAATTCCAACCTGCCTGTTAGATCCATTACGTTTAATTCCAACCTGCCTGTTAGAACCATTACGTTTAATTCCAACCTGCCTGTTAGAACCATTACGTTTAATTCCAACCTGCCTGTTAGAACCATTACGTTTAATTCCAACCTGCCTGTTAGAACCATTACGTTTAATTCCAACCTGCCTGTTAGAACCATTACGTTTAATTCCAACCTGCCTGTTAGAACCATTACGTTTAATTCCAACCTGCCTGTTAGAACCATTACGTTTAATTCCAACCTGCCTGTTAGATCCAGACCGTTAACTTCCCACCTACTTGTTAGAACCTGAATGTTTCAACCTGCCTGTTAGAGCTGGAACATCAACATCCAACCTGTCTGTTAAAACCAGAATGTTCCAACTTGTCTGTTAAAACCAGAATGTTCCAACTTGCCTGTTAGAACCAGAATGTTCCAACCTGCCTGTTAGAACCAGAACATTTACGTCCAACCTGAACGTTAACTTCCAACCTGCCTGTTAGATCCAGACCGTTAACTTCCCACCTACTTGTTAGAACCTGAATGTTTCAACCTGCCTGTTAGAGCTGGAACATCAACATCCAACCTGTCTGTTAAAACCAGAATGTTCCAACTTGTCTGTTAAAACCAGAATGTTCCAACTTGCCTGTTAGAACCAGAATGTTCCAACCTGCCTGTTAGAACCAGAACATTTACGTCCAACCTGAACGTTAACTTCCAACCTGCCTGTTAGATCCAGACCGTTAACTTCCCACCTACTTGTTAGAACCTGAATGTTTCAACCTGCCTGTTAGAGCTGGAACATCAACATCCAACCTGTCTGTTAAAACCAGAATGTTCCAACTTGTCTGTTAAAACCAGAATGTTCCAACTTGCCTGTTAGAACCAGAATGTTCCAACCTGCCTGTTAGAACCAGAACATTTACGTCCAACCTGAACGTTAACTTCCAACCTGCCTGTTAGATCCAGACCGTTAACTTCCCACCTACTTGTTAGAACCTGAATGTTTCAACCTGCCTGTTAGAGCTGGAACATCAACATCCAACCTGTCTGTTAAAACCAGAATGTTCCAACTTGTCTGTTAAAACCAGAATGTTCCAACTTGCCTGTTAGAACCAGAATGTTCCAACCTGCCTGTTAGAACCAGAACATTTACGTCCAACCTGAACGTTAACTTCCAACCTGCCTGTTAGATCCAGACCGTTAACTTCCCACCTACTTGTTAGAACCTGAATGTTTCAACCTGCCTGTTAGAGCTGGAACATCAACATCCAACCTGTCTGTTAAAACCAGAATGTTCCAACTTGCCTGTTAGAACCAGAATGTTCCAACCTGCCTGTTAGAACCAGAACATTTACGTCCAACCTGCCTGTTAAAACCAGAAGGTTAACTTCCAACCTGTCTGTTAAAACCAGAATGTTCCAACTTGCCTGTTAGAACCAGAATGTTCCAACCTGCCTGTTAGAACCAGAACATTTACTTCCAACCTGCCTGTTAGAACCTGAACGTTAACTTCCAACCGGCCTGTTAGAACCTGAACGTTAACTTCCAACCTGCCTGTTAGAACCTGAACGTTAACTTCCAACCTGCCTGTTAGAACCTGAACGTTAACTTCCAACCTGCCTGTTAGAACCTGAATGTTAACTTCCAACCGGCCTGTCCTTGTGAGATGTGTTCACGTGTGTGTGTCCGGATATCTTCAGATGTGTCCAGGTGTTTGACCTCTGAGGGTTTTGGGGTTGTTTCCTTTTGATTCCTCTCCCAGGTGGAGGTACGCCTTCAACAGCATCATGGAGGTCCACATCAGACGCTACAGTCGCATGTGGTCCTGGTCCAACATCAAACAGCACAGAGAGCACCTGAAAGTCTACAAGAGTGCCTATAAGACTAAACTGTTGAGCCAGAACAAGCCGAACCAGGACACAGAGCGACAGGTCCAGGTGATGCTAACTGACCGAACGTGGCCTGTTAAACACCAACACCTGGTGTAATAATAATAATGATAATGATAATAATATGTGACTCCAGCCAGCAAAGATATCAGAGTTACAGGTGACATACAGAGAAAGGATCTGCAGTACATGACAAACTAACGTAGCTGTCAGGAGTTTGGATCTCTACTGAAAAGATTTGCTGACTGATACTATATATACCAGTCGTGTATATATACTGATCGTTGATTGGAAATCCATTGGTCCCTGAAGTAAATTTTCAAGCACTAATCTCCTAAATGTCAATATTTGCTAATCCGGAAGATGAAGAATAAGAATAATCCCCTCTAACTAATAATGTCAATAACTGGAAGTTGCATCCTGGTTTTTGATTTTGATAGCCTTTATTGTCCCCGAGGGGCAATTTATTTTGCACCAGTAGTTAATACACATCAACCAAATAAGAAATAGAATACCTAAAAACATAAAACATACAATAGGTGTTATCAACATACAGTAAAGTGACCATGAGATATAGAGCACTATATATATATCCATAACTCCTGTATTACAATATATGAGCAACAGCAACCAGGCCTACAGTTTGTTTAAAAACCCAACAGCTAACAGAACAAATTATCTCCAACTTCTATTTGATTTGGCCCTCCTAGGGAAAGTGTACCTCCTCCCCGATGGCAGAATTTGAAACCCTGCAAGAAGAGGGTGTCGAGGGTCCACCAAGATGGCTCTCTTTTTAAAAACACGTTCAAGATCATTCAAATTAGTGCCAATGGTGTTTTGGCAAAGTATGACAATCTTCCTCAGCATATTTTTGTTAACCATGCTGAGATTGCCAAACCAGCAGATCATTGCAAAATGAGTCTAGATATTTAAAATGAAATTTGGCCCAGGGTCAGAAAGAAGCAAACTTTTCTTTCAGGCCTGAACTCTGAGCTCTGTACCAGCTGAGTCAGAGCTGGTACAGTGTTAGGACTGACTGGGTTTGTGTTTGGCCTTCTGACTGGAGTCTGCCCTGCTAATGTTTATCTCCACCAGGACCTGGAGAAAGCCCTGGACGTCTTCAACATCACTTTAGCCCGGCAGCAGGCCCAGATGGAGGTAAGCATGTACCAGACAGACCAGAGACCAGTTTGATTAGAGACCTTTTTAACCAAACCTGACCCCCTCCTCCTCGTCTTCCTCATCCAGGTGATCAGGTCCGGACAGAAGGTGGTGGGGAAGAAGGCACCAGGGGGGCAGAAGCAGGGAGGAGGTTTCTTCAGCAGCTTATTTGGTAGAAAGGCCAAGAAGGAGGAGGCGGAGCCAGAGGAGTGCAAGGACACAGAAAGTAAGTGACTCCGATTCACCTGAAAACAGCCAATCATGACTCTAGGAGATGTTCAGGGGACTTTAAGTGATATGAAGTTGACAGAAGGTGACTTGAAAAGATTTTTGTTAACATGAAGATCTTTACGAGGATATTTCAGAGATGTTTTCTGGAGATTTCCAAATATTTGCACATACTTGTAGGGTGTTTATGTTCCTTGTAGCAGTGAATGGAAGATGTTTGTCTCCTCTGGTGTTCAGGTTCAGGTTTGGACGAGCTCATCACGGCTGAGGAGAAAGAAAAACTCTACACTGCAATCGGCTACAGCGGCAGCTCTCACAACCTGGCTTTACCCAAACAGGTAAACTCACCTGCAGCTTTCATGTTCATATGCTTTGGTAGCCTCGTGACTTTTCCTCTTGCGCCACCACCAGGACAGATAAACCATCAGGACGTGTTCTGTCCTTGAGATGATTTAACGTGGTTCAGTTTCCTGGTTCAAATAAAACCAGGACTTGGTGACAAGAGTTGAGCCAAGTTAAATTGTGTGTGTGTGTGTGTTTGTTCAGTATGTCGCCGTGGTCGTCACCTTCCAGCTGTTCAGGACCTCAGTGACGGTCCGAGAGCTGCCAGACATCCCAGAGATCCTCAAAGTCCAGATGATTGACCTCAGCACCAAAATATCTCAGAGACCTGGAGCTCAGGCCTTCAGGTGAGGACCCTGTAACCAGAACTCACAGGTTGGAACCCCGTGTAGTGGCTCTGACTATGACGCCGTGAACAAAATGTGTTAATACCTAAAGCTGTGTGTCCTCCTGCAGGGTGGAGGTGGCGCTGGAGCACTGGTATGTTACAGGTTTACAGCAGCAGGGGGCGGTACCTTCGCTCATTGCCTCAGTAGGAGACTCCTCGTCCTCTCTGCTCAGCGTGGCGTTTGAGGTAAACCCACAGGAGAGCGCCGCCGACCAGCTGCTCAGAGTCCACTCTCAGCCTGTGGAGATCATCTACGACGCGGTAAACACGAGCCACGATCGGACCTCAGATCACACCTCTCACGTCTGATTTTCATGGGTTCTATTAGTCTGTTCCTCAAAAACGGTTCTAGATTCACCTTTAGAACTTTTAGTATTATTATTATTATTATATCATAAGTGCAGCAGGTTAGAAACAGCGCGTAGGATCCAAACTGAAAGTGTACCGCAATCCTAGGACCGGAACTGCATTTGTAGGACACTTGTTTACTTTGATAGCTGGCTAGCTAACTAGCTATGATACTCTTGACAGCCTCCCAAAGTCAATTACCCTTACCCTAACCCTCACAGGGTGTGTGCCTAAACCTAAGTTATTGATTATATGCTTGTCGACCGGTTAACCCTACAGCTGCACACAGTGGCCTCACGGCCGACGTGCTAGCAGACAGGGTAAACCTCCTTCTTGTGGCTGTGCATTACCACCACCACTCCATTAGATGGCGCTGTCACAAAAGAACTACGGTCCTAGAACTGCAGGTCCTGAAACAGCCTCTGGTGCTGCAGCTATATAATACTGCTGTTGGGGGCCTACGCAGCAGCTCTAAATGAAGCCGCTGGTGTTTGTCTTCTAGCTGACGGTGAACAGTCTGGCCGACTTCTTTAAGACGGGGAAAGGTTTGGATCTGGAGGTCCTGACCTCGGCCACGCTCTCCAAACTGGAGGAGATCAAAGAGAAAACCGCTACAGGTCAGTGTAATGAGGATATATGATATATACGGTCATAGAGGTTTCTGCAGGTTCCAGGTCTTCAACGCCTCGAGCCCAGCTACATCTGAGTCTGGTGAAGGTTTGGAGCTGAGCCGCACAAGCCGAGTCTGAGATGGAGGTCCAAGTCTGAATCCAGTCTGGAATCTGTTTATCCAATCAGAATCCTTCAAAACTTTTACTCCTCACTGTTCACCAGATACTTGATCTGAACACTGATTCCCACCACGAAGTTGATCAGTCTGTCGATTCTTTTCTAACTGACTGATTGATTGTCTGACCAGAGAAAGCAGGACATCCTCACCAGCGAGAAGCTGTTTGACTGTTTTACTTGAAAAATAATTCAATAGTGGGAAATTCTGGTTCTCAGAAGGACTCTGATGGTTTCTGGTCTCTTCAGGTTTGTCTCACATCATTGAAACCAGGAAGGTCCTGGACCTGAGGATCGATCTGAAGCCATCCTACCTGCTGGTACCAAAGTCCGGTTTCTACAGCGACACGTCAGACCTCATCATCATAGACTTCGGCAGCTTACAAGTCAGTTCTTAAGTTTATTTTTCACTCCTGTGAAACCTCAGTTTTAAATTCATGGCTTTTGTTTCTTTAAATATTTGTGAGCCAGCTATCAAACATTCCAGTTTCCAAAATGTCATCATTGTTATTAAGGAATGTACACTTTCCTGCTGCTCAGAGGATGGGCTTTAGGCTAAATCTTCAGGTTTGTACCTGAACTTTGTAGCAGGTGTTTCCCAGATTGTTTTAGTCTTATCCATACTTTTGGATTGTCGGTAACCTCTGAGACACAGGTTGGTGTTCTGTCCAGATGTTGGTCCGAGCTCAGGCACAGCTGTGTGGTTGAACATCTGTGTGTTTGTAGTTGAACAGTGTTGAGCAGAGCGGTCTCAGTTCGTCTCCGTCCTCCTTCTCCTCTTTGGAGGAAATCATGGATCGAGCCTATGAGAGATACAACGTGGAGCTACGACGAGTCCAGGTGCTCTACAGCAAGTCAGGTACACAAGAAATACCCACACGTACAACTACACAACAACTACACAACCACCTGGAAGTCCATATTTTATTTATTTAATTCTAAATGAATTCCAGGTGAGGCCTGGAAGTCAGCCCGGCTGCAGGGTTCATCAGTCCAACACATCCTCCAGCCAATGGACTTCACTGTCCAGCTGGCCAAGTGTATGGTGGAGAAGGACGCCAGGATGCCCGGGTATGCTGCTCACCTGTGGACAGTGTGTCTGCTGACTCGCATGTGCATGCTATGTGAGTAACTTTGGGGTGTTTGTGCTTCAGGTTAAAGGTGTCTGGGGAGCTGCCGCTACTGCATGTTAAGATCTCGGACCAGAAGATAAAGAACGTTCTGGAACTGGTGGACAGCATCCCGCTGCCCAGCAGGGGCTCCACCCCCTCCACCCCCACAGAGAAGGTACACTTGCTAAGGTCTAATGGAACTGTAGCCACGCCCACTAAAATGAACTCACCATTCAGGAAATTAAACAGCCTGTGAGAGTCACTTTAGGGAGTGACAAAGTGTGTGGTGGGGGAAGTCGGCGGTATTGTCAGGTGTGTTTAGGGTTGTGATCGGGGAGGTTTGGGGAGTGACAGGGAAGTGATGGTTGGACTGCAGCTCAGTGTTGATGTCACCACTTTTGGGCGTGTTTACTGCCACAGGTGCTCTCGTTGGCGGAGGCCCGACCACGAGCGCTGGGCCTTCACCCCTCCCTCCTCAACACCATGGAAACAGGTCTGTGTGCACGCCCTCCGATCGGCTGTTTAACATTAACACATTTTTATCACCAAGTTATAATTTATGTTTGTGCTTTTGCATTTCAGATTCGGATGAAGACACCAGTGAGAAGTCAACGGACGAGGATCACCAGCGCTCGGCTCTGGAGGAGCTCACAGACCTTCACTTCAAGTTTGAAATCAAAGAGGTGTGTTGGTCTGGCCTCAGGTCATAGGTGACTCAGAGGGGCTGAGCTTAGCTTTAGCAAAAAGTATAATTTTAGTCCATGTGAGCCAGAGGTGTGTGGTGTGTTCAGGTGCTGTTGGAGCTAACCCGGCAGGTGGACCAGGAGAAGACCATCCTGTCCTTAAGCGTCTGTCAGCTGGGAGCTGAAGGGAAGAGTCGGAGCTTCGACCTGAGGGTCTCCTCATACCTGCGCAGAGTCACCCTGGACTACTGCGACGTACCAGGTGAGATATGGACATAATGTCCAAAATCATAATTTTAACTTCCAACTAATGATCTACTCCTTCAAACCAAGAATAAACAGACCATCAGATCAGTTATTTGTTAGTGTGATTCAAGTTCTTGTATTTTTACCAGCGTGGCCTTCACCTTGTGAGTGTCCTGGGGACACGTACTGTAGCGGGAACTACAGCAGAAGCGGTTTTAGAGTACCTTGTCAGGTGCTTACATGTCTGTCTGTGGACATATTTTGTCAACGGGATCACAAAAAGTTTCATTGCATACAGTCAGATTTGGCACCGTGGCTGGTGTGATCCCATCCGTCAACAGTATAAAAGAGGTGGGCGTAGCCACCGTGATGTCACCAGTTAGTTTGTGGACTATTGTTTTGAAGCTTCGAGTTTGGCGTTTTGGCTGTCGCCATCTTGGCTTTTAGAACCAGATGTGACTATATTTGTACGGGGGGGTGGAGCTAAGGAGGGATACGCATTGCTACGCCTAACAGGTCGCCATGGTAGTGACCTGTCAATCAGCTTGTAGCCCCGCCCTAAAGCCTCCCCTGCTTCCTGGTCTCTGTTCCTCTAAATGGGACCATAATTTACTAAATGAACATCATGCTGTGTTGAAGAAGACTTGAAACTAGCGACTGAGACCAGAAACTCATCAGGAAAGTGTTTACTGAGGGAATAAATCAGCTGAGAAGCAGAAACATTATCTCATAGACTTCTATACAATCACACTTCTTTCTGCAGCCAGTGGAGTCGCCCCCTGCTGGCTGTTAGAGAGAACGCAGGTTTAAGAAAGAAAGAAACATTCAGGTAGAGAACAGCTGTAATCCTGCAGAACCATGAACAGAACTAATCTGACTAAAAGACCTACCTGCTCAGGTGTAGTTTCTGTTGTGATGTGTGCTTCTTCTCCAGACGGCAGGAATCATCCCCTCCACCTGATCAGCTCCTCAGAGCAGCAGGGCTCCAACCTGCTGAAGGTGGAGTTCATGAAGGTGAGCACACACACACACACACACACACACACACACACACACACACACACACACACACACACACACACACACACACACACACACACACACACACACACACACACTCACCTGTTCTTCTGTTGAGAGGCTGCAGCCCAGGTGGATCAGTGTGAAGCTACAGAGGAAACAAACTGAATGTGAAGTCTCCTGGTGTCCCAACCGTGTTAGGGACCAGAGACTTTTTAAAACAGACTGAAAGATAGATTCTCAGGGGATAAATGTTTGTGTCTGTGTATCTATCTTTCTGTCCATCCATGATGGGGAAGTTGAACAAGTGATACTGTAACACTGTAATGATGCAACGCTGCTGATATCTCTGAAAGACAGAACCAGGCATCAAAAACACACACAAAATACTGATTCCTGTTTTTGTGTGTCGTCCGGCAGGCTGACCCCAGCGGCCCCAGCTTCCAGACTCTGTTCAACAACACGGAGCAAACACTGAAGGTGGGTGGAGGTTTTCAGCAACAGATGGCGGAGGAAGGGATTTAAACATAGTTTCTGTTCCTCTCAGGTTAATGCAGCTGACACAGGTGAACTCCTGAGCTGGGTCTTGATTCAGATCCTTCCGTTAGTACACTAACATGCAGTACACTGCGTACTCTGTACTTATTTGCGTAGTATGTCGAACACGGCTGTTGTGACGTTCACAAAAGGTTGACTGCTTTCTTCCCTTCTGGCGTCTTTGTTTACTTCACTTCAATTCAAAATGTATAAAAAATGAATAAAATTTAGTGAACTTTTCATTCTACAACCGTTAACGCTGCAGCTTCCTCGGCCACCATTTCACAAGTTTAAAAAAACTTTGGTCCCTCCTCTTCCTCCACGTAGCCAAGATGGCAGCCGTTAAGGGTAAGAAATGTCCAGTGTTCCTTAAGAGTACACCAAGCAAGGACGCCAAACTGCAGGTGTAAGTTGACGAAGAAGATTAAGACACAGGCTCTCGGAAATGTGTCGTCAGGATAGATTTCCTACCAGCAGATTATTTAGCTCCTTCGCTGCCTCTAAATTTGGCCATAAATAAAAGGAAATACAATCTCAGGTTCGCGTCTCACTGCAGCTGTTCACGCTGAAACTTCTTGAAGCAGGTTGGAATGATGTTTGATCTCACAGCTGTTTACCTGCTGGTGGTTTCAGGTGGAGTTCACCTCTCTGGACTTCCTGCTTCACACCAAAGCTCTGCTGTCAACCATCAACTTCCTGAACAGCGCCGTGCCGCCGCAATTCACCGCCGCTCGAGACCAAGACGCCCAAAAAAAGGTGGAAAAGACCGGAGCGGGCCGGACAGGTGAGTCCAGACTGTTCACGGTGTGTCACTATGTCCTGTCTAAGGTTCTGTATGTGACAGGAAGTGGGTTCTGCGCTCTCTGCAGTGTCTAAAGGAAGCAAAGATGGCGGCGTTTTCAGCTTCAAGCTGTTTGCAGTGTTGGGTTGTTTCCACGTGGAGGTGTGTGACGATCGCTGCAGCATCGCTGACATCAGAGTCCAAGGTAGGAAAACATGCTTTGACCGAGCTTTAACGTGAAGGCTGACGCCTTTAAGAGCCCATTACATCATCCCCTGTCTCCTGACTGTCGCCACCCTGCAGGAATCGATGCGTCAGTGTTGGTGCAGGCGAAGGAGACGGAGGTGTTCGCTCGACTCCGAGACATCTTGGTCACAGACGTCAGCCCCAAAACTGTCCACAGAAAGGTCGGAACCAGTTTCGTTATTCTGCTGATTATTACTAAAGCGCTGATGTTTAGTTTCCCGGGTGAGTTTGGTACAAGCTGTCACTTTTACCATCCGGAGCACTTTACTGTATTTTCTTTTGTTAGATGAAGTGAGATGAAAAGAAACTAACGAGCTGATAAATGACCTGCTTTGTACAAACAAAAGAACCAGACGTGGCAGATGAAAAGCAGATATGATGATGATGTAAACATGATCTTATTGGCAGCAGCAGAATGTGATCTGATAGTGAAAACAAAACCGTGAGATGCTAACGTCATGCTACGACACTAAACTTCCCTGAATGACCGAAACCAGGATGTGACTTTCAGGGCAGGCTCGGGTGCAGATGTGGTTACACTGGGAAAACGAGCTGTCCTCCGGGGTCCAGGCGGGCTGGTTGAATAAAATATATCCGTCTACTCTAACTTCAGCCAGCAGAATTACGTTGGCCAGATGCACCAAAAAACAAGAGCTGTAAGCTATAATAAAAATACAGTGAGACGACTGTTTAATGCTGAGGCGCTGATTCTAGTCTTGTCTGGCAAGTCTCCAAATAGGTTAATTGTGATTACCACACTTTAGAAGTACCAGGTTAAGTATTAGTATCAGGAGTAGCAGTACTCATTTTAACTGAGCGAGTGAAAGAAGTAGCAGCTGTGGTTTGGATGAAAGTTTCCATGAGCTCTGTGAGATGATGCTGACCTGCCTCCCCCTTCCTTCCTTCCTTCCCCCCTGCAGGCGGTGTCCATCATGGGTGAGGAGGTGTTCAGCTTCAAACTCTCCTTGTTTCCGGGGGCAACGGAGGGGGAGGGTTACAGCGACACGACAAAGGTGGACGGGAAGGTCACAATGCGTCTGGGCTGCATCCAGATCATCTACCTGCACAAGTTCCTCATGTCGCTGCTGGTCAGAGATTTTATATACATATATACATATGTACACATACATGGTCACATACATGTACACATACATGTACAAATACATGGTCACATACATGAACACAAACGTGTATACATACATGTACAAATACATGGTCACATACATGAACACAAACGTGTATACATACATGTACAAATACATGGTCACATACATGAACACAAACGTGTATACATACATGTTCACATACATGTTCACATACATGTTCACATACATGATCACATACATGTTCACATACATGAGCACATACATGTACACATACATGATCACATACATGTTCACATACATGAGCACATACATGTACACATACATGAGCACATACATGTACACATACATGAGCACATACATGTTCACATACATGTACAAATACATGGTCACATACATGAACACAAACGTGTATACATACATGTACAAATACATGGTCACATACATGAACACAAACGTGTATACATACATGTACAAATACATGGTCACATACATGAACACAAACGTGTATACATACATGTTCACATACATGATCACATACATGTTCACATACATGAGCACATACATGTACACATACATGAGCACATACATGTACACATACATGGTCACATACATGGTCACATACATGTACACATACATGAACACATACATGGTCACATACATGAACACATACATGTTCACATACATGAACACATACATGGTCACATACATGAACACATACATGTTCACATACATGAACACATACATGAACACATACATGAACACATACATGAACACAAACATGTACACATACATGAACACATACATGAACACAAACATGAACACAAACATGTACACATACATGAACACATACATGAACACATACATGAACACAAACATGAACACAAACATGTACACATACATGAACACATACATGAACACAAACATGTTCACATACATGAACACAAACGTGTATACATACATGTACAAATACATGGTCACATATATATGCGCATTTGTTGTGGTGTGACAGTTTTAAATAATATTGTGATAGTAATTGTAGTTCTCATTCTTGGTGGACGACCTGTTACTCTGTGCATGTTTAACCCAACATCACATGCTGTGGTCTTGAGTTTGAAAAGCAGGAGATCTACGGCACATCTTAATGGCACTCGCACATAATGTTCCACTTGCAACGTCAGTCACCACATTCAATAAATGTTTCAGAACATGAAATATATACAGGACTGTCCAAGCGTTTTAGGCAGGTGTGAAATGCTGTCAAAAACAGACAATCACACCCCCGACGATGTCCCTATAACATCCCTGACTTTGTGCAGGTGTACCTAGAAGAACTGATGCTGTTTGAAGGGGGGTCACAGCAGATACTGGTTTTAGATTTAGATTACAAATGAATGTAAAATAAGTACAGCGGTGACCTGGTGTGCTAATCAAGTGGACCCAACGTTAAAATATCGGACACTACAGAGCCACCACCGAGCACACTTTAACTAATATACTCAAATCCACATAAACACCTTTTACGTGTAAATGTCACACGGCTGTGTATTTTATTTCTGTTTGTTCTGACTGTATCATATTCGTGTTCGTCTGATCATTTCAACATGAAGTCACTACACTGACTGCAAAAACACCAGCTTTAATGGCCTTCAGCTCAAATAACAGCTTAGGGTTGGAAATCCCACAATGCAGTGCTTCACATTTGATTTGTATAGACGCATACCCGTTGATGTCACTTCACCTTCCGGAACACACTGGACTGAGTGGCAGAACATCTGTTACCATGGCTGCGTTTAGCAAACCGGGAGTAAAACAAGTGATTATTTGCTCAAATTAAAGGCGGTCGGACTCAACAGTGATCCGTATTGCTTGCCAAAGAACCAGTGGTGCAGCTCTTTCCCATTTTAGATGTGTTGTCTGTATTTTAGCTGATTCAAGCTAACACAGCTGCTTGTCTTTCTGCCACTCAGTGAGCGTAACTGCGTTCTGTGACATCATGCGCACACCCGCGATACCAGACCAGCTTCAGGGCTCCTGGACTCTGCCGGACCTTTAATTAACCAGCTGGTCTGAGAACAGAGAAGTGATTAACGAGGTCCAGTAAGATCAGCTGATTCCAGAGCAGACGTGTTTCAGCCGTAAGCCTCGACTCGAACTGATGATCAGACCACAGACACAGATCTGAGTAAACTTAAATTTAGGGCTCTAAAATATTAGAAGCTGTGAAAAACAGTGTGTTCAGGGACAGGGAGGGAAAGTTCCTTGTTATTAAAATGACTGTACCAACTGAACGCTGTGTTTGCTGTTTCCTGTCGCATGTTCTTCTCTACAGTTTCTGGTCTCTCATGTTTCTGGTCTTGTTGATGTGTTTTGTTCTTTCAGGCTTCTTTTAGCTTTCAGTATGCGTCTGCCGATGAGGTACAGCTCCCAGCATGCAGCTCTGCCCTGCATCAAACCTTCTGCTTTAGCTTCACTCAGCGACTGCACCGCACCTTCAGTCCACCTTAAATATCATCTGGTTTAAGGTTTCCAGTAGGCCACGCTCCCTGTAAAGGTTTAAGCCTCGTTCTCGACTCGCCATCTCGTTTGTTTTTCCTGCCTTTTCGACAAGTTCCGCCCTACCGTGCTGTGATTGGCTAGTACTCGTCACTTGTGGTTGGATGCTAGCAAAGGATACAAGCAAGTCCAAATGCAAGCGATGGTACAGAGCGGTTCTCTATAAAGAACCTGGAGGGGCTGGAGACTTTCAACATCCGTGAAATATTAAACCAGACGGCCCAGAAAACTGTAGTTGATAAGCCAGCTGTCCTGTTGTTGGCCCAACAGACATGTTTAATTCTCAAAGCTAAGCTAACCCCCCTCAGAGCTGTCAGACCTGAGGAACATCAGACAGTTTCAGATAGGAAAACACTAAGACTAAAGTCTGAAGGAAGGTAACTGATGCTGTTCTGCTGAACACACAGTAACTTTTGGTGTGAGGGAGGGCTCGATTCGATGTAATGAATACTGATGTTTTAGAAATTTCCGTAGACAGTACGGAGGTAAACGCGCTGCGGCCGACTCATCACGTTGAGCTTCATGGTTTGCTGTTTGAAGCGTTAGATGGTAACGCAGCAACACGTTATCAGAGCTCACTTCCTCCATAAGTGCTATGCAACTCACTCAGCCGCCATTATCATTTACCCCCTCACTCCCCCCGTCAGTCATGTGACCTCTGTCAGTCATGTGACCTCTGCCTGTACGACCTCACTTCCCTTCCTGAAAATGGTTCATGTTTGTTTCAGAAACTTCAAATTTTATTCTAAACCTTTGAACCTGTAATCCAACGAAGGTTAAAATGAAGGGCAACTGGACTTGGTTGAAGATACTGGAAGACGTTTCGTCCCTCATCCAAAGGACTTCTTCAGTTCTGACTGACTGGCAGGGAAACTCAGCTATTTAACCTCAGTGGGGTCGTTGGCCCGGGTCATCGATACCGCCACAAAATCCAAGAAGAACAAAACTACAGGGGAGGAGGAAAAGAAGGTCAAACGCAACAACATTGTGATTCCATACGTGTCTGGAGTATCAGAGAAACTCAGGAGGATTTTCAACAAACATAACATCCCTGTGTTTTTTAAACCCAAGAACA
>NW_025741923.1:0-8811 GCF_021292245.1 Micropterus dolomieu
TGGACTGCGTGGTTGCCTCACCCTGGTGGCCACTCTGCCCAGCTCCTATGCTTTCCTGCCTAAGCCACCTTCTGTTGCACGCTCTAATAAACTGAAATTGTGAATGCATTGGCTTAAAAGAGCTCCGAGGTACACAGAGAAATGTCAAAAATGTTACCACCATCCCTGGTCTCCCCAACATTAATGGAGCCTCAGTTCCATCGATTGTATTCCCTGAGTAATCTGTGCCCAGTGATCACGTTGCACAATGTTAGGACCCTGGAATTAGTTCACCTAAATAGAAGCAGGAGTATGAAAAACTACTAGTTGGATTTATATCCTTTAACTTGGTAGAAGAGTCTAGCATGGGCCAAGGAAGAACCTATTCAATTTTGGATGGGATCCGAATCATTGGGCACATCCATCCATCGTCAACCGCTTATCCTGTGTACAGCCCCGAACTTGGCGAACTCAGTATTGAGAAACAGTTACAGTCTTTGCCGTCACCTGGGGGCTGACACATAGTAGCTACACAGATATGCTGGATGTCAAATTGAAGGTCTTAATGAGACGAATCACACATCACTGAGGGAGCTTCTGTTCTCAAGTTATCGGCCTGTAAAGCATGGAGTTCTTTGTTATTCATAGGAATATTGATTCAAATCCATTGTATTTATTAATATTTTATTTATTAATGCTATTTGTAAGACTTGGGGTTATGGAGAAACTACCAGCAAAAGGTAACAGTAAATATGGCCAAAACATGGATAGTTTCTTTTCTTCACGTTTGCAGTTACAGTTGTAGTCAAGAAGAAGATATTCAGCTGTATTATAATCTGTAGGATCATGGTTATTATTATTATTATGGTGTATAGTGTGATTTTATACTAGGCGAGTATGAAAATCTCATTTTCCTTTATTGTATCTCCATTTACTTTTGTAATTGTAACATAAATAGGTCTAGGCATAAATAGAAAGGCTTTTGACCTATCATAGAGACCAGAATTATGCATCTTGGCCTAATGCACAGTAACCACAACTGTAAGCTAATAATGTGATGTCTATTTATAATAAAGTAATGACAATCCCCTTTCATATTTTGAGTGCTTCTAAACAAGCCAAGAATTTTCCTTTTTCTTAAGTTAAAGGTTTTTTTAAGTTAAAATGTCAATTACTCAGAATGTAATAACAGAACAACGGCGGTACAAAATTTCGAACTATCTCACAGTTGTGGTCCTTTCCTTTGCCATTGTTGCTGGAGTTTTCTGCTGCATTGGTTGCAGTGGTTTCTGAAAATGTTTGGTCACATTCATACCAGAATGTTTTGTAAAACTGCCGAAGCTGTGTTGAAATCAAATCAGTTGACAGTTGAAACTTTCATTCAGGTGTAATATCATATTACATATGTGCTTTTCCTGATATAACAAGCCAAAAGTCTGCTGTGAAAATGCTCTGTTTAAATCAAAATGATCTCAAGCTTCTAAAGGTGCATCATGAAGAACGATTTGTGACAGTGACTCACTCACAAGATTCTGGGTTTCTTGAAGCTGATCAAACTTTCCTTTCTGAAACCACCTCCACACTTTAAGTCTGTCTCCTGATGTTGTTGAGTCTGACTGCAGTTTCTGATGTGCTCTGTGTTACAGTGATACAGGCTCAGAATGGCTGGGGAGTGACTTACACCTCTACTCAGATCTGTGCCTTAAAAGGATCAACAGTGGAAATAAGCTGCACCTACACATACCCATCCAGAATAAATGAATGTAATACTACAGTTGAGGAAACATTCTGGTTTACTAAATTTCAGGATAAAGAACCTGTGTATCTAAGAACAGACTCAGAGTACGCAGGTCGTTTGCAGTACAGTTGTTCTAACAACATCTGCACTCTGAGAATCACAGACCTGAGAGAGAGCGACTCAGCTGAGTACAAGTTCAGGTTCATAACAAACCAACCAGGTGGAAGATTTATTGGTTCACCTGGAGTCACTTTGTCTGTCACAGGTAACATTTTCATGAATATGTTAATTATTTAATTATTTTCAAATGTTCATGATCTAGGAAGCAATAATATGAATGTGAGTGTGTATATTCATGTGCGTGTGTTGACAATTTTGTCCAAAATAACATTCCTGTTCCTTCTTTACAGATCCAGATCTCCGGGTGCAGGTGATCAGATCTACAGTCTACAGGATTTATACAGAGGCAGAGCTGCTTTGTCACAGCAGCTGTCGTCTACCTTATCATCCTTCCTACGTCTGGTACAAGAATGGACAAAAAATTCAGACAGAAACATCTTCTTCTTATTTAGGCCACTTTTATTCTAAAGACAGTTATTCCTGTGCTGTGAAAGGACTGGAGGGTTTCCCCTCTCCTTCAGTGTGTGAGTTTACTCCACAGTCTTACACCACTGACACCACTAACATAACACCATCTGGTGGAGCCGAATCACTACATGTATTTTAAATAAAGAGACCCTCATTGTGACTCCTCACCAGATCTGGTATAAAAATGGTTCAAAATTGTTTTATCTTTCAGGTGTCCGTTATCAATACTGCAACAGAGTGACTTACACTGACAGAAGCATCTGTGCCTTCAAAGGCTCATCAGTGGACATTTCTTGTACTTACAACAGTTATGAAACTATCAGATCTAAATTCTGGTTCAGACCTGAACGTAGTCTTCAGTGGCAGAATCCCTCACAGCCTGAGGACCTTAGTGAAGACTCCCAGTATGCAGGTCGTGTTCAGGTCCTTGAAACAGAGAGAGGACGCTCCACTCTGAGAATCACTGACCTGAGAGAGAGCGACTCAGCTGAGTATCACTTCAAATTCAAAACAGGAAAATTTGAATGGAGGAGTAGTTTACCTGGTACAACTCTGACTGTCACAGGTACTGATGAACACAAACTGTAACAGCACATTTAAACTATCTGATGACAAGTGAATGTGTTGAATAGTGATCCTAATGGGAAATAATTTTATGTGTCATTAATTGATTATATGATTGTCATAATGTTCTATTGTTTATATCTCTGTGTATGTTGTGATTCAGCACCACATAAAGAACAAACATTTCTGTTTTTTCTCCACAGATTTAGATCTCCAGGTGCAGGTGATCAGATCAACAGTCTACCAGAATTATACTGAGGCAGAGCTGCTTTGTCACAGCAGCTGTCGTCTTCCTGATCGTTCTTCCTACGTCTGGTTCAAGAATGGACTGAAAATGGAAAGGGTGGAGACATCTTCTTATAAAGATCAGTTTTATCCTGGAGACATCATCTCCTGTGCTGTAAAAGGACATGAGGATTTCCGCTCTCCTTCAGTGTGTGAGTTTACTCCACTGTGTCAGGAAAAAAGAATGCATACACACTAATATTGCAATACTAGTATGATTTCAGACTTAACCATTTTGAAGTATACTAGATCTTAATGTAGACACAGCCGTAAAAATTACACACTGAACAAAATTATAAATCCTACACTTTTTGCCCCCATTCATCATGAGCTGAAGTCAAACATTTAAGACTTTCTCTATGTACACAAAAGGCCTATTTCTCTCAAATATTGTTCACAAATCTGTGAAAATCTGCATTAGTGAGCACTTTGACGAAATAATCCATCCACCTCACAGGTGTGGCATATCACGATGCTGATCAGACAGCATGGGTATTCCACAGGAGTGTCTTGGGACATCCACCTGGACAGCTGCTGCAACAATCGGTTTGCAAAACCAAAGAATTTCTGCACAACCTGTCAGGAACCATCTCAAGGAAGCTCATCTGCATGCTTGTAGTCCTCATCGGGGTCTCAATCTCACTGCAGTTTGTCGTCGTAACCAACTTGAGTGGGAAATGCTCACAGTCGATGGTGTCTGGGACTTTGGAGAGGTGTTCTCTTCACGGGTGAAACTTGGTTTTCACTGTACAGGGCAGATGGCAGACAGTGACACCAGATCCTGACTGATTTGCGGACCCTCCCCAATACAGTGAAATTGCACATTTTCATGAACATTGAGTGGCCTTTTACTGTGGCCAGCCTAAGGCACACCTGTGCAATACCCATGCTGTTTGATCAGCATCTTGATATGCCACACCTGTGAAGTGACAGGATTATCTCGGCAAAGGAGAAGAGCTCACTAACACAGACATTGACAGATTTGTGAACAATATTTGAGAGAAATAGGCTTTTTTTTTTGTACATGGTCTTAGATCTTTGAGTTCAGATCATGATGAATGGGGGCAAAAACAAAAGTGTTTATTTATTTATAATATTGTTCAGTATATAAAGAAAAACTACCTTTAGTAGAAAGGCAAAATTCAGATACATGTTGTGATATAACAGTTAAACGTCTTTCCTATTATGTACATTTTTGAGATTTAGGAATATTTCAAGTATAAAATATGTTGTTGCAGCATTTACTGTTCGGTAGTTATGTTTCTGTTATTGAGATGCTCCATTACTTATATTGATAATGTCATGACCAACAGCTCTCAGCTCGAGTTAATTGAACAGTTTTTGACTGAGACAGAATGGATATTTTTATCCTGTAACTTGTAAAACTTAAAATAGAGTTACCAGTTTCTGCAGATTTATTCCTGACTCCACAAGTCTATCTAAGTAGTGGTAAATCTGAAACACATAAATGCTGCTACAACTACAGAAAAATGTTTGTAGTTGTTAAAAATTACAAAT
Source organism: Micropterus dolomieu (assembly GCF_021292245.1). Taxonomy (NCBI): domain Eukaryota; kingdom Metazoa; phylum Chordata; class Actinopteri; order Centrarchiformes; family Centrarchidae; genus Micropterus; species Micropterus dolomieu. The sequence continues at coordinate 4,673 of NW_025741923.1, forward strand.
TAGAAATGATTAAAGGCTCGTTTTCTGTCAATATAACAATCACAGACGTTTTAATGAGAACAGTCAATAATCTATGAAAACATATTCTACTCTTAATTCATGTTCATATCTTCTGCAGATGCTCCAAAGCTTCCCTCTGTGTCAGTGAGTCCCTCTGGGGAGATATTGGTGAACAGTTCAGTGACTCTGACCTGCAGCAGTGATGCTAACCCAGCAGCTAAATACACCTGGTACAAGGAGAACCAAACACTTCTCAGTGAAGAACCACAGCTTGTTTTCAGCTACATCCAGTCCTCTGACTCTGGAGAGTATTACTGTGCAGCTGAGAACCAGCTGGGGAGGAAGACAACTAAATACATCATTAATGTGAAATGTGAGTAAAACAGCTTATTTAAAAATAAAAAACAGCTTAAATCTGCCCAGTCTTTGCAGGAGAAGATTTTACTGACCATGCCTACATCCTTCAGATCTACTTGCTTCACATTTACAGTCTGCTGTAATTCAGTGAGCAGCTCCAGGAGAGTTTAGAATCAGAATTGGGTTTATTGCCTGGTACATTTTCACATACGAGGAATTTTCCTTGGTATAAATTGGTCCTTACAGTACACGTGAACTCAAATATAAATATAATATAGGAGATCAAAAAGTATACAAAAAATACAATACTATAATACAATGCTGACAAGTATGTGCAAAAGTTCACAATATGAGCATAAATATTATAAATATTTGTAAAGTGTAATTGTAAAGTGTGAGGTAGGGAGTGTGTGTGTGTGTGTGTGTGTGTGTTTAGGGAGAGGGGGCATGAGAGTCATTGACAGTGGGGACCCAGGCCTTGTTGAAGAAGCCCACTGCCATCGGAAAGAAACTGTTCTTGTGGCGAGAGGTTTTGGTCCTGCCAGAGAGGAGTGTCTGAAACAGTTTGTCTCAGGGATGGGAGGGGTCAGCCACAATCTTTCCTGCATGCCTCAGAGTCCTGGATGCGTACAGGTCCCGAAGAGATGGAAGGTGACAACCAATCACCTTCTCTGCAGAGCGAATGATACGCTGCAGCCTGCCCTTGTCCCTGGCAGTGGCAGCAGTCTGCCAGATGGTGATGGAAGAGGTGAGGATGGACTCAATGATGGCGGTGTAGAAGTGCGCCATCATTGTCTTTGGCAGGCTGAACTTCTTCAGCTGCCGTAGGAAGTACATCCTCTGCTGGGCCTTCTTGGTGAGGGAGGTGATGTTCAGCTCCCACTTGAGGTCCTGGGAGATGATGGTGCCCAGGAAGCGAAAGCAGTCCACAATGGTGACTGCGGAGTCACTCAGGATGATGGGGGGATGGGCTCTTACTAAAATATACGATCATCTCCACTGTCTTCAGAGCGTTGAGCTCCAGACTGTTCTGGCTGTTCCAGGTCACCAGATGGTCAATCTCCCATCTGTGGGAAGACTCATCCCCCCAAGAGATGATCCTAATGAGGGTGGTGTCATCCGCAAACTTCAGGAGCTTAACAAACTGGTGACTGGAGGTGCAGCTGTTGGTGTACAGGGAGAAGAGAAGGGGGGAAAGAACGCAGCCTTGAGGGGAACCGGTGCTGATGGTCCTGGAGTCAGAGAGATGTTTTCCCAGCTTAACATGCTGCTTCCTGTATGTCAGGAAGTCTGTGATCCACCCTCAGGTGGAGTCAGGCAGATGATGGTGGAGGCTTTGAAGCAGGCTGGCAAATGGCATGTCTCCAGTGAGGTTTTAAAAAAAGTCTGTGAACATCGGAGACAGCTGATTGGCGCAGTGCTTCAGGGTGGATGTGGAGACAGAGTGCGGCCCAGCTGCTTCCTGAACAGGTTTCTGCCTCCTGAACAGTCTGTTGACATCCCTCTCCAGGATGGTAAGGGAGGGGAGGAGGTGTGGGATGAGATGGAGGACTGTGGCCGATCAGTGGTGTGACAGAGGATGGTGTCAGGTCTGTCCCATTGTCTTCTTAAAACGACAGTAAAACTGATTCAACTCATTGGCAAGGCGTGAGTCATTCATGGAGTGGGGGGATTTAGGTTTGTAGCTGGTGATCTGTCTGAAGCCTCTCCAGACAGAAGCAGAGTCATTTTTTGAGAACTGATGCTATGTATCTGAGTATAGCTGTTTAGCGTGTCACACTGCCTTGCTAAACCTGACTCCTTAAACCTGGCCCAGGCTCCACTCCTAAACGCCTCTTCCTTTTCCAACCTCAGCTGGTTGGTTAGGAATTTTATATAGTTTTGGGATTCAAACTGTCACACATAAATCTGTCACACCACCTTCAAAGTCTAAAATGCTGCTGCACAAAACAATTTACTGTTCAGAATGTAAATACCTTATATGCTACTGTATTAACACATCCTTAAACTAGAATAATCTCAACGCATCTCCTCCAGATGCTTCAAAGACATCCTCTGTGTCAGTGAGTCACTCTGGTAAAAGTGTCAGGGGTTAGAGGTGTTATAAGAGAAAGTGTTGAAATAGGGATGTTGTAGCTAGTTCCACCATCGTGGTGTTACAAACAATCGAGTTTGGTTATTGGCTGAATATCAGAGATATTCTAGAAATATTAATAAAATTATTAATATCAAAATGTATTAATTGTCATTAATAAATACGGGGCACCACCCTGGAATCAGGGACATATAACCAAATATGAAATCAGTCTAAAAAGGATTTATTCACCCATAAATTGTCAATAATCAAACATTATCATTCAATGATAGGTGAGTTTGAAGAGTGAGTCCGTACACTGGCCGTCACAACCAACTGATGTCACAATATTCAATACAATAACCACAAACAACGACTTCTTAAAATTATAACAGAATTTATTCACTATAGCAAATAAACACTATCATCTAATCTAAATCAAGTGTGTGTGTGTGTGTGTGTTTGTGTGTGTGGGTGTGTATGCGTGACCGGAAAGGGAGAGAGAGAAGCGTGGAGTGTGTACTCACGTGTGTGGCTCTGCTTTTAGGTCTGACTCACTATTTAGCACCTAGGTGTGAAATGGGCGCCTGTTTTACTGTCTTTTGTTTGAAACTAACTCCGACTCAGGCTTTTGGAAATTCAACAGGCCGAGGACAGGCCTTTCCAGCCTTTGTTCTACTAGACTGTCCTGGTCCCAATATTGCATATAGCAAAGCGGTACGACTGAGAGACAGCTGGTCATCAGTCATGACACCCAAGTTTCTCACCACCCTGGTTGGAGTGTTGGTTGAGGAGCCAATTTTTAATATGTTGTAATGGTGGATAGATTCCTTGGATGGCGGGAAGGATTGGTAAAGTTGCGTATAGTCTGCATAGCAGTGGAAAGAGAAGCCATGCGAGCAAATGATCGGCCCCAGTGAGCTGGTGTAAATTGAGAAGAGAAGGGGCCCTAGCAACAAAACTTGTGGCACCCCTGTGGAGAAGCAGTGGAAGTAGGACAATTGTGGGAATGCTCATAGAGTTAGGATTCCAACCACCGAAGTACTTTGCCCGACTTGCCCATTGCCGAGAGTGCGGATAACAGGATCCTGTGATTGACTGTGTCAAAAGCAGCTGATAGGTCAAGCAGGATGAGAACCGAAGACTGGGCTGCGTCTTTAGCTGACTTTAGGGCTTCTGTTACACACAAAATAGCCATTTCAGTAGAGAGGCCACTCTTAAAGACTGATATAGAGCTGGGAAGGTCATTCTGTCGGAGGAATTCTGACACCTGTTTGAAGACCACCAGTTCAATAGCTTTGGATTGAAAAGGTAGAAATGAAACTGGCCAACAGTACTCAACTTGAGTAGTTGAGAACATACAATAGCATCTGTAACATCAAATCACCAGTACTTCTTATCCTCTTTTGAGTTGAATTTGCATGAATTCTTTGTGATTCATATGGGAGGCCATCTATTTTCTCATCAGAAAAGGGTCACAAAGAGGACATCTGTGGCCAAGTTTCATGTACAGGTTTATTAGTGGTTCTAACAGCCTGTTGGCTACCTTTTTGAAGGCAACAACAGCCTTTTCAATTCAATTCAGTTTTATTTATATAGCGCCAAATCACAACAACAGTTATCTCACAGCGCTTTTCATAAAAGAGCAGGTCTAGACCGTACTCTGTGATGCTATTTACAGAAGCCCAACAGTTCCCACCAAGAGCAA
>NW_025741923.1:8831-10322 GCF_021292245.1 Micropterus dolomieu
TAAAAGAGATTAGAGAGAGTTAGACCACAGTAAGTAACTTTACTGTAACTAGTGATAGTGCATGGCTCTTCCTCTGGGTTGTTGAGGCCGTTTTGTTGCAGTGTTTCATCATATGTGGGTCACGTTAGTTACAGTGACTGAGGTGGAGAAGCTTTGTATCTGAATAACATTATTGGTAAAACCCATAGACTGTATATAAAAACCACAATAAGCCTAAAGTGAACGTTACGAAGAAAACAGCGGCAGGTCCGAGCTACTGTAGCATTAGCTGGCTGCTCCTGGCTGCATCACTATAGGCTAACGTTAGTAAACTAGTCGCTCCACATTTGCTTTACATCCTATTTTGCAACTAAATCAACAGTGGTACACAGGAAAGTAACATGGGTCGTGTTAGTTGGTGAAGTAATATGCAAAGCTAACGTTATATAACTTTGCACCGGATAACATTAGCAACTGCTCGGAGTTAGCCTGCGAGCTAACATGACTTTCTCTTCTGTTTCTGCAGCTTCACTAATGCTCATTTTGTTCTTACTCGACATCATCTGAACCTGTTTGAGCTTCAGCACATAAACCTTTATTGTTGTTGTGTATCCTTACGGGGAGCCTGTGTTTTGCTGGGAGCCGGTTGTTTTATGGTGTTAGTGGACTGCATGTCATTAGCTGCCGTGTTGTTGCTGTAGCACGAGAGAGGCTCGGGAGTGTGCACAGGGCTGAATCCGACTCGGAGACCTCACATTGAAAGCAGAATAGTGACTGACGCAAGCAACGGAGAAAACAGGCATGTGCTTCATTTCTAACTGAGTTTTGAGCCCATTGACAATAAGGCAATGAAAATTTGATTAATTTAATTGAAAAACTTACATATAGCCCCTTTAAGGTTAAAATCAGAACATTATTTTTTACTTGTTATCCAGCAGTGGGTTGTATTCTTGTAGATCCAACAATTGCCAATGTCTGCTGAGAAAGGTTAAATGTTTGCCCAGGGAGAAAAATTCAAAATTGTTTTGTTTCTATTTACATTCTCTCCCAGATGCTCCAAAGCTTCCCTCTGTGTCAGTGAGTCCCTCTGCTGAGATAGTGGAGAACAGTACAGTGACTCTGACCTGCAGCAGTGATGCTAACCCAGCAGCTAATTATACCTGGTACAAGGAGAATGAAGACTCACCAAAAGCATCAGGACAGAACTTCACCATCACTGACTTCAGAGCTGAACACAGTGGGAATTATTACTGTGAAGCCCAGAACAGAAGAGGACGTCATAACTCCACCTTACATCTGATTGTTGTGGCAGGTACGTTTCTACCTGGCTGATTAACAGAAGAGCATCACCTGGCAAACTAATTTATGAATCAACCATACTAGTGAGGTCCAGCACAGTTGATCTAATAACTGTCTATCTCCATTTCTAGAGAAATCAACAAGGTTAATAAATATCATCAGGTTGACTCTGGTGGTTGTGATGCTGATCCCTCTGCTTCTGGTTTGTCTGTG
>NW_025741923.1:10342-14206 GCF_021292245.1 Micropterus dolomieu
TCAATTCAATTCAGTTTTATTTATATAGCGCCAAATCACAACAACAGTTATCTCACAGCGCTTTTCATAAAAGAGCAGGTCTAGACCGTACTCTGTGATGCTATTTACAGAAGCCCAACAGTTCCCACCAAGAGCAAGGTAAAAAGCAGGTATATAACAAAGTAACCACTGGAAGATCAGAATAATGAATCAAAAAAAATTTCTTTGCTCCTCCTAGCTTGTGGTAGTCTGTGTCTAAACAAAGGCAGATTGATAAGTTTTGTCTCTTTTGTCCCCCAGATGCTCCAAAGCTTCCCTCTGTGTCAGTGAGTCCCTCTGCTGAGATAGTGGAGGGCAGTTCAGTGACTCTGACCTGCAGCAGTGATGCTAACCCAGCAGCTAATTATACCTGGTACAAGGAGAATGAAGACTCACCAAAAGCATCAGGACAGAACTTCACCATCACTGACATCAGAGCTGAACACAGTGGGAATTATTACTGTGAAGCCCAGAACAGAAGAGGACGTCATAACTCCACCTTACATCTGCTTGTTGTGGCAGGTACGTTTCTACCTGGCTGATTAACTGAAGAGCATCACCTGGCAAACTAATTTATGAATCAACCATACTAGTGAGGTCCAGCACAGTTGATCTAATAACTGTCTATCTTCATTTCTAGTGAAATCAACAATGATAATAAATATCATCAGGGTGACTCTGGTGCTCGTGATGACGATTCCTTTGTTTTGTCTGTGGATGAGGTGAATTTATAAGAATGAATCAGTATATCTTTTACTTTGAATATTTACTATCATAGTTTTGGAGTTGTTGATTAAACTTTTTATTTTTGATTCAATTCAGGAAGAAGAAAACTCTGAGCTCCACCACTGAACCAGATGAACCTATAGAGACTATAGAGGTGAGAAAGCTGTTGGGCCAAAGTGAAAGAACTTAGGGCTCTACCAAAGGGCTATCATTTTTTGGCTTTTACATAAATTTTAATGTAAAATCTAATTGTTCAAATGCTATTCATGAGGCCTTTGACTCACATTTGTTTTCTCTCAATCAGTTGGAGTCTGATTCTGATTATACCAACATCTCAGCCTTGAAACAAAACAAAACTGTGTGTGACTTTCTTTTGATGCCATCAAACCAGAGGGGACTCACCTAGATGGAAACAGAGAGAAGTACAACTGGAAGACTAGAAAGGTGCTATACAAGTACAGAGCATTTAACAGGGGACAGCTGCGGAGAATGAGGTGGATGGTGGCAGAGATGGATACATTTTCATCTTTAGTTTTTATTAGCAGCATAGACAAGCAGGTAGACATCATCAGCAGCATGTAGCAGAACATTTAAGTAGAAGCTTTATTTTTACCTGTGCAGGTAGATTACATATGCTCAGGATGGAACTTAGTTTAATTTATTGTTATTCAAAATTTTAATGCAATAAATTTATTTTAAGACATAAAAACCAGTCCAACCAGTCCCTGGCTCAAGCAACACAATCTCTAATCTGCACTCATACATATTTGCTGTGATTGGCAACTTCAAAACTGTCAATGCAACTGCAAATGCATTCTCCTCACTTCTCTTAAAGTTGTAAAAGTTCAATGATAAATGAAATATATATTATTAAAATGGTAAATCACACAGTTGAGCAAGAATGAACAGAGTAAAATACAAAAACCAGGCAATATACTGTACATCATAAGCAACAAATTAAATCAATCAATTAAGGTAAAATACTTTTTCATAATGTCATAATATCATCAAACTTTGTCATACTAGTATCAAACCATTTCTTTAACATTAAAGCAAAGTTAATCACATCAAACTACTTAAACCATATAATTATAAACCAATCAATCCCAGTAATACACTTTATATATACGGATACTATTCTGTCAGGTAAAGCACTCAATATCAATACTATTGTTAATTTAACATCCTCAATCGTTTATGAATTTTATATCATACTTAATGCATTCTTAAAACATCCTATTCATTACTTGTTAATACATTTCACACATTTTATAGAACTGACTTCATCATAACCCAAAAGCATCACCCTATGGTCTCGGCTGACAGAGGCTCACTTCCTGCAAGCTTTCCGATGCAGGTTCTTGTGGTTAAGCAGCAAACTGCAGTGTGTTGAACTTTGTCAACTTACTTTCCATCACATCTCCAGGTGTTAAAACCAAAGGTCATCTTCTATCATTCTGAATGTTTTTAACAACTAACATTACATAAAGAATTTCCAGAACATTTTCAGATTTCCCATCATTTTGAGTACATTTAGAAATAATGATCACAATACACACTTAAACACTTTAATAGATAAAGAATGCACATAAGTAATTATGCTTTAAGAATATACTTTGTTATACACTGACCGTCTAGATAAACTTCCTGTCTGAGTAAAGAGTAAAAAAAAACGAGTAAGAGCAAAAGTAAAAATACACTCCTACTTTGTGGGGGTCTCTAGCATACTAACTAGCGTTACTGGTAGAGAGAAAGAGAGAGAGATCATTGCTTATTACGTGATTCAACATTTCCCCCTCTCACACACACAAACACACACAGCAGTCCACTACTTGCCCCAGATGTTTGCAATATTGCAAACTGGCATCTTAGGCTACGTTCAGACTGCAGGCTAATGTGACCCAAATCTGATTTTTTTGCTCACATCTTATATTTTTATGACAGTGTGAACTGGCCAAGTCACATGGAATCTGATCTTTTCCAGTTCTGAATTGGGCCACTTCCATATGTGGTCCAAATCCGATACAGGTGCAGGTCACTTTCAGGCCGCGGACAGTTCACACTGGAGTCGGATATGGGCCACATTTAAGCAATAATGTGAACTGTCAAACAAATCGGATCTGGGGAAAAAATCGGAATTGAGCATTAAGGCCTGCAGTCTGAACAACAAAAGCTACAACAGTTAACGTGAATCACAGATGCACCTAGCTAAGCAAACTAGCTAGCTCCGCATTAGCTGAACCGTCTTGTCCAAATATGGTCATGTCCGGTCCGGCTGGTTGCAAAAACTCAACATAGCGGCGCCCTATCGGCCTTGTTCATTATTTTATTCATCTGCATGTTTTAGTTTACTTACTTGTCTTAGTGATATCTCTTGGTCTGTGTACTTCTGTGTTGTTATGTGTGTTCCCCCTAAGTAATATGCCTGCCTGCCTGCCTCGTCAGCCTCTCTCTCACCTGTGTTGCTCCCACCCTGCTCGTTAGTCCCTGTTGTATATGTTTGGTTTTTCTGTCGGGATAAACTGTACCACGAAGCTGGTTATCAACTCGGTAACTCATCCCAGGGTTTGCCAATTCAGCCGTGAGCGCGTTCACATACAAGAGGCGGTGTTAACAGCAGATGACCAATAACAAACGTGAAAAAGTCCACTGGCATCAGAGCGTCATATTTTACAAACGAGCAAACTGTAACATACAGAAATATGACATAGGCCGAGTCTAGCACAGCTGCAGCTGACACTTGCAGGGAGACAGAAATTCGCCGACAGTGTGAATGTTTAAATGAACAGGCGCAGTCTATAATAATGCGTAGATTTGATGTGTTCTTATGAGCTGTATGAAAATATCAGCCTTATTCTTTCAGCTCGGCTGTGTCAGCGTTTCTACATTAAAAGGCACGGGCACTGAATAAGTGGTCGTTCCACCTCAATTTAAAAAACTTGTCCTCACTTTAAAAAATGAGATTAATTTATTTAACACACTCAAAAGTGTTCCAAACATTGTTCTAAATTAACTCCATACTGCAATGAAATGAAAAATCCATTAATGCCATAAAATGTGCTCAAATAGGGGTTGAAAGACTGAATCTCAACATTTAGGCTGCTGAAAACTCCCCTCAAT
>NW_025741924.1:0-5850 GCF_021292245.1 Micropterus dolomieu
TAGGTTCGCGAGGCCTCGGGAATATAGGCTATTTAATGTTGCTGAGATTAAACAGGCAGCTCCAAACAGAATAAAAAAAATCAAATCTCCCGCTAAGAAATTTGGAATTCAGGGTCGTAGCTTTCTCAGCTCGTCTGAAGGAGATTTAAGTATGAAACAAAAAAATCGGAATTTCAAAAGTAAAGGAAGTTAAGAGAGCGTATACGTTTAGTTTCAAGAAACAACGTGAACAAAAGACAGCAGGGCCTTTTATTGATCCCGCTAGCTAGTGTGACGTCAATTTTGGGGATGGTCTCCCAAACCTCGGTAAGGTGTTAACTAACCTTTAATCTCTCTCTCCACAATATCGACATTTGGAAAAATACTTAGTTCTAAACATTCGGATAAAGACAGTTAAAACAAGGCTAAACACTATGGAAAAAGGTTATAATGGTTATATAAAACGTAACAAAGCTTGATTAACTGTCCTCAGTATACTTGCTGGTTATTGGTTTTAACTCAAGGAGACAATTTAGATGTAAGCGTGACAGTAAAATTTCGTTTATGCAATTACATGGTGATAGCTAGGCCTACTTAACGATTCTGTCAGTGTAAGCCGAGTTTCTTGTCCCCTTGGTGGCGCTCGGGTCACACAAGAAAAGAGTAGACATTCCACTTTAACTGAGAGGCTGGTGATGAACACGAGCGCTTCCATGGATAATTTAGTAGGAAATTGTATATGAAACATTTAACTAAAGCATTAGTTAATACTGAACAGACAGTAACAGGGATGAATTAAGACAACACAGAAAGAGGTTAGAAAACTAGTTCAAGATTACTTTCTTATGGGTCTGCTAGTCTTCAAACATCACTAAAGGATAACAACAGGGTTATTACTTACTAAACTCAGAGGCAAACACCGCTGCTCACTTAGCAAGGTTATTATTTCAACAGAATAAACACAGTTATTATGGAACCTTGCTTGGTTCGAGAAACGGGGGTTTTTATGGTCTCTCTTCTCTGCATTTCTGGCTTATCGCACCGGTTATCAGAGAATGAAATGGTGGTTTATGGCTCAGCCGTTCTGTGGAGAGAAAAGAGTCAGGTTGAGGCTGGAGGTGACCTGCGGGAGGAAGAAGGGGTCAGATCGCCCCCTTTCCTGTCCTGTGGACTGTCTTTAGTGACACCTTTACGGCTAGAAAGGTTCACTAAGGCTCTTTGAATACACAATCCTTCATTGTCTGAATTCATTGTCTGATTGAGTCTCTTTCGGTCCTTACCAAACACCAGGCAATGTCTCTGGGTTTTACATGTGAAAAGGTCAACTCTCGGGGCGGGAAACTTCCCTCTTTTGACACCTCCTGACCTTCTTTGAAGTGCATCTGGTTGAGTTCACAACACCACACATTAATTTTCTCATGCAGTGAAATACAAATGTAATTATAATTGATGAGACTTATAGAGTGAATCTTGATAGTAATCAACCGAACCTGAAATTGACATGTGTGTTTTCTTCAGCCATCTGTTCAAGTTGTAGCTGTCTGTCTGGAGTAAAGATTTGGAAAATTTTCTTGACTGACATTTCCTTCATCATTTTGCCGCTCTGGTTACACACAAACACCGTTGGCGCTGCGCTCAAAGTCATCTGTCAGTCAGTAAATTGGGCAATTTTTGGACAGTTTTTTGGGCCAGAATCCATCAGCTGGATCTAGCAACACTGGCTGCAGCACATAGTGACAAGACGTCCGCCTGCTACCTCCCCTCTCCCTTCTAAACACTAGCTACCCTCCAGGCAATCAATGGACATAAAGTTGTTACTGTGATGTAGCGACAGAGCTCAGTTATAACTTTATAGATGAAAGATACATTTGTTACAGATTAATAACTCACCACTCTGAAACTCTTGCTCCAGTCCATGTTGCTAAGCTGGTAAGGGGATTTACAGCTGAAACGAAGCCGTGTTTACCGGATTTTCAGGACCCGCCCTACTCTGCTTCTGTTTGGCTAGTAGTACTTAAGTAGGGAATAGGGAGTTCTGAGAAAACCGTGTACTTAGCCTGAAAATTTGAACAAGCACACCTTAGAAGCCTTGCTCTCTGCTGCGCTACAGCCCTCCCTCCTCAGCTCCTCCCCCACAGCGGAGCCTGCCGTGAACGCACAGGCTAGTAAGCAGGGCCACCGATGAAGGTGGATAAACAACAATGGCACATTCACTGGTATGGACGAAACATCAACGTTATGCTTTACATTGACTATGGCCTGCCCATACTTGTACATATAAACTCCTGAGCACCTCAGCAGAGAGGACATGGCGCGTGTGGAGAATTTAAGATTATAGAGGATTGCTTAAGAACGTGTAAGTTACCTCAGTTATAATTTTTTTCCCTTTGCACATCATAAATTATAATATTGTTCATTTAAATTTTGGAGGCCTATGTAGTATATTGTTAGCTGTTTATCTGTGGATAATGACCTTCAGTAACTATTTTTATTTGTATCACTAGGAGTAAATTCAACAATTGGATTTACAACAGACATAACAAGTGTTGGAGCAATGTTTGGCATGGGATCCAAGCCTGATTTTTGATGTCCTCAGCCATTTGGGACCTGCTGCTCCTCCAACATTACCTCCTTTTCCCGAGCAACCACCAGTTTGTAGCTTGGCATTCATCCCAAGCTGCTGTGTGTGGGAAATCTGGGACCTCTTTCCAGATCCTCATGGACAATACAGGGGATTTATTCTGAGGAGGGTATAGCTACTGTGTGGAGTGATTTCGAATGCTTTCTTGCTGTGTATAAAAATTTTACTTATATATTTGCTTATTTTTGGGGGGTTTAAAAATTTATGTAATTGCTCATTTGTGTCTTGCCAAAGGAGACCTAGCTTTTTTAAATTCAATTAATTTCCAATTTTTATTAGGAAGGTAAAAGGTAGCAGTGATAGTTTGATACAAACATTTACTTCTTACCCTGGCCCCCGCTGACTTGGTTCTCCAATGGCTCCTGTGTCGTGGGAGCTGGCACACCGGACAGCACACCATGCTGAAGTGGGTCATTTGGTCTTATGGTTGTAAGTTGAGGGAGTCCACGTCTTGATGACACCCGTTTCCTTACAATTGCCCTCTGAATTTCTGGGATGTAATGGTAGTCCTTTTCCTCTTTTATGGCATACAAACTCCACTTTCTGGACTTCTTATTATAGAGTTTGCAATATTTGAAATGAGATATTAGACGGACAATGAAAACAGATCAAAATATTTATATTCTATGCCTTTTTCGATAAGGTAAAGTAACAATAAACACAATTAATATTAACTCGACCGATCCTTACCGATCTGAGGATGGGTTGCAAAAATAAATTGGGCTAACTAAATGTAGGTATTGAAACAATTTTGTTTATACTGAGGTTGACCAACTTAGCAGGTAACGTTAACGTTAACGCTCACCTGCTTCTGACCGGGAGCGGTGGATTTCTGCAAATGGCAGTATGACCACTGGGAGGTGCCAGAGGAGCTTGATTTTTTCACAGATTATCTGTCTCATATTCTACTTTCAGGACATAGTGACAGTTAACTAGATACTGCAAATGTGCAACTCCCAACAAAGATCTTCTAGAGGTGAGATGCATCATCCATAGCTAAAACGGCACGTTCAACACACAGGGTGAAAAGAGGAACTGCAGCAGTATGACAAACAATATGGTGTTTTCTGAAAATGAAACCATGTAAACCTGTTCTGGTACAACCCCTAAATAAAATTATGAATGTGAAAATTAGCATAATATGACCTCTTTAAAGTCCAGGAGTTAATAACTGACTTAAAAGTGTGTAATATTTCTGAGGATTTCTTGACAGAAATGCAATGTAAGATCCATTACTATGTTTTCAGTGGTGTACAGATCTTATATAATAAACCGTTTTGTTTTTATTACCTTAGAACGAGCCATTTATATCTGCTTAACCGCAGGTCCCCCCTTCCATGGGTGCCGCCACGTTGCATTGTCATGTTTCTACAGTAGCTGAAAAAGGACAAACAGCGCTACAGAGCACGTTTCGTCACTACGTTCTTCTTGTTCTACTTCTGGTGGAATTCAGACAGTGTCGACACATATTACTACGTTGTATACGTACGTTAGAAGAAGAAGAAGTAGTAATAATATACTGCAAGGGTCTGCAAATAAGTTTTGCAATATTTTTAAACATTAGATTGTGAATGACAATATAAGCCATAATATTGACTTGCATTAACGTTTTATTTGGTTAGCTCAGTCGGTAAGGCACAGGACTTGCAACCCAAGGGTTGAGTGTTCGCTCCCACTAGGGTGACCAGACGTCCCGAAAACCCTGGGACAGTCCCGAATTACGAGCAGTTGTCCCGACTCGTATGGAGGACCGATCCTGACACAGGCAGAAATAAATACAGAAATAAATAAATAAATGCTCAATAAATAAATAAGCATCCAATTAAATACACACAAAAAAATAAAGTAAATAAATAAATGTAGGTAGTAATTAAATTATCCAAGGAGACATAAATGTATATATTTTAATTAGTGCCTTTACTTATTCACTTTTGTAATAATTACCTTATTTATTTATTCTCCGTTATAATCTTCAACTTTATTTATTAATTACTTATTTCTTAAATGTATTTTTTATTTATTCATTTACCGTAAATACTCGAATAGGAGTGCACTCCTGATATAGCTGCGGCTAACTGATGTGGCTCTCAGAAACAACAGCTCACTTTCCTGCAGTTCTGTGTACGTATAAGTCGCTAACTGTAAACTCTGTAGGTCAGAGTGTCCACATGAAAAGAGAAGGAAGACATGGCTGGTAGTGTCTTCAAACAAGGTTGTTAAACACCTCAGCGCACTGAAGGAAGCCATCTGACTGTGTGAAGAGCAGCTCGTCGATGTGTGCAAGCAGAGAAGGCCTAGAGCTCTCCCGACTGACTGGTCCACCAATGGGCAGAAGTTGACCCCTTGAGACACAGCCCCTCCTCATTTACATAATGAGGCAGAAATGCATACAGAAATGTAAAAAGGACAGGCAGAAATAAATACCATGGGTGAAAATAAATAAGAAATAAAGAAAGAAATACAAAGGAAGAATAAAACAGACAAAAATATTAAAACACACACATAAATAAATACATTAAAAAAATTAGTAATTAATAAATAAAGTTGAAGATTATAACGGAAAATAAATAAATAAGGTAATTGTCTATGAAGATTCTCAGTCATCCAGGTCATAGTTATCCAACAAAGGTTAAAAATCAAGGGCAACTGGACTTGGTTGAAGATACTGGAAGACGTTTCGTCCCTCATCCAAAGGACTTCTTCAGTTCTGACTGACTGGCAGGGAAACTCAGCTATTTAACCTCAGTGGGGTCGTTGGCCCGGGTCACCGCTGGTTCGTTAGTGTTTCTGGTTGCTGTGACGACAGTCGTTACAGTCGTTAAGACTACCTGTGGCCAAGACTGAACGACCATAGTTGGTATCTTCACCAGAGGCCAATAGGTTACGTTTGTTGAGTTTCCTGGGAAGTGATGAAAGGACAGCATTGTAAGTGGGGGATAAGTGGTGGCGTAGACCCCCTCCCCTGTTCAATGACGGCTTCTCAACCCTGGTGTAGATGGCTTCCTTGACACCTCTTTCAAACCATCCATCTTCTCTGTCTAAAATGTGCACCTGGTGGTCCTCAAACGAGTGTCCTCTGTCCTTCAGATGTAAGTAGACTGCAGAGTCTTGACCTGAGGAGTTGGCCCTTCTGTGTTGAGCCATGTGTTTGTGTAGTGGTTGTTTAGTCTCCCCAATATACAGGTCTGTGCATTCCTCACTGCATTGGACTGCATACACTAGATTGCTTT
>NW_025741925.1:0-4825 GCF_021292245.1 Micropterus dolomieu
GATCCTGTTGAGGAGGGTTCCACTTCCTGTTTCATCACTTCCTTCAGTCACACGTTCACATCTCCTCCTCAGACTGATCTTATGTTCATCTAAAACCTCCTGCAGACCACCTCTCACTAAAGAAGAGAAACAATGTGAGATAAAACAAAGAATATGTGCTGATTATTTTCATTACTAATATAAAAACCATCAACATCAGAATATCTGAAGAAGCAGACAGATGTCCAGTCTTACTTTGTACAGAGCTGCTCTGACTGGCTGTCTGCAGTCCAGCTCTGGTTCTGGATCTGTCTCCACACTGGGGACAGGAGGAGTGTCCCGATGAAGCAGACTGGTCCCAGTATGAGGTGATGCACCGTCTGCAGAACCAGTGTCCACAGCTGGTAGAGACTGGATCCTTCAGGACGTCCTGACACAAAGCACAGCAGGACGGCTGCTCCTCCACAGGAACAGGACTCCTCTTCCTCTCTCTGTGAAGACATTTCTTTAACTAAAATGATTTGTTGCTTGTTGTTGAAAAATCTCCAGATGTGTCCGACACTGTGTAGAAGCTCAGATGGTCACAGAGAACAGTAAAAGTGTCGTTACTTTTCTGTTTGAATTCAGCTTTCAGTCAGTAATGAAGATGATTGTTCCTTTTATTTCAGCTCTCCTGCTCTCAGAAACACTAATTAACTGCTTTTCCTGTCTGACTGTCTGATTAAACATCTAGTGATCTGCCTGCAGTTTGTTATTAACACAAACTCAACACTTCCTGCAGCTCCTTCACAGTAAAAGCCTCCATTAAAGAGAGCTGATTATGTCCTTCACTGTTTTATAGTCACTCTGGGCAGCTTATCTTGAGTTAGTTAGCTTTGAACTGAGCTTAGAAGTGGTCTAAACACACAGCATGTAACAGCGGTGTCACAGGTTCAAGTCCACACGGAGCCTTGTTTGGATGTCATTCTGTTTCCTGTCACTCTCTACTGTCAACTATCACATGAAAACTATTCAAATATTGTAAAAAGAGAAGTGGTCCAATTTTCTGCCCTTTTTCCATCCACTGCTAACTTTTCCATCAGTGCTGCCCGTGGATGTTTGTTCTTCACATGTCAGTTTACAGTAAAAACAGTCGCTTACTTTGTGTCTGAGGGTTCAGGTTCAGGACTGAACTCTGGAGGTTTTCCTTTGGACCAGTCACTCTTCATAGACAGACAGCTGGATCCTGCAGACTATGCTCTGTCCTCCTCTTCCTCCACACAGACACTCATCTTCTGGACTTCAGTCAGTCTGAGAGGTAAAACAGTGACACTGACTGTGAGCTCAGAACCAGGAAACAAGTTTGTTCAAGAGTCGCACGACAACAGGAAGTCACACACACACCTATGGACATCCCCCTGACAAACTGCCTTACCTAATCCTCTGACATTAAACTGACTGTAATCTGAACACTAAAACAAGTCTTAACCTTCAAAAACTCTCTCTGTCCACATGGACACGAGTCCTCATTGTCTCAGGATAAAGTCCCCAACAAGACGTAAAAACACACACAGTGCTGAGTTCCTCTAAGGTTTCTTTCCTCTCCAGTCCACAGGGAGAAAACTGCCTCAGAGACTTTGACAGTAACATAATAAAATGTTGGATTAACACTCACCCTGCCTCAGCCTTCAGTTCTCCTCCTTCTGCTCTGGGACTCTAAATGGAGTCTGAACTGACTGAACTCTTTCTGCTTCAGGTTCCTACCTGTTCTCACCTGGATCACCTGATCAGTGTAGCTCATCCCCTCTGCATCTACAGGAAACCAGCTGAGTTCAGTCTCAACCATTACTCCAACCAGGGTGGTGAGAAACTTGGGTGTCATGATTGATGACCAGCTGTCCTTTTCAGACCAAGTTGCTACTGTCTCTCGGTCATGCCTCTTTTCTCTATACAACATAAGGAAAATGAGGCCCCATCTCACTCAGTACGCCACCCAGCTTCTGGTACAGGCCGTGGTTATCTCTTGCATCGACTATTGCGATGCCCTCCTATCAGGTCTCCCAGCTTGTGCGGTGAAACCCTTACAAATGGTTCAGAACGCAGCAGCGCGTCTGGTTTTTGATCAGCCCAAAAGGACTCATGTCACTCCATTACTCAGTGACCTCCACTGGCTCCCAGTGGCCTCCAGAATCAAATTCAAGTCACTAATGCTTGCATACAGAGTGACTACTGGGTCTGCACCCATCTACCTAAACTCCATAATACAAACTTACGTTCCTTCTCAGCCGCTACGCTCCTCCAACGAACGCCGCCTGGCTCTGCCATCAGAGAGAAGTATCCATGACATTCCATCAAACTCATTTTTGACAGCTATTTCCGGTCCCGCCCCAACCGGAAATATGTCTGTATGTAACTGATAAGAGGGGGTGCATCCGGTCCCACCCCAGCCGGAAATATGTCTGTATGTACTGATAAGAGGGGGTGCATCCTGTCCCACCCAAACAGAAATATGTCTGTGTGTAACTGATAAGAGGGTTGCGTACATCCTTCCATTGTGTGTTTTTCATTGATTTAAAGACTTTATTAAGTAATACAACTTGAACGAATTAACTAGGAGGTGTTTGTGACAATAAATTTATCATTAAAAAAGTATAGCAGTGAGTTATAAGAGAGGAATCTCCGGGGCCAGCAAAGGATCAGTAGGAGGTTTCTTTGGAATCAAGTCAGTCTTTATTATTAAGCAAGTGAAGAATAAATTGAAATAATGACAGTAAAGCAGTAAAATGGTATAACGGTGAGTAAAAATTAAGCAGCATTATAAATTACCTTCAACAGCATGCAGCAAAATAAGAGTGAGTTCCAAATTACTTTGCTATTGCTTTGTCTTACAAACTTGCCATCATTATCACTCCAAAGCTGTAGCCTAGTCTTAAACTTGTGAGTCTTAAAACTTTAATCCTTCTAGAGTATGTGTTCCTTCTTCTGTGTCCTCTCTCTTTCTGGTGTAGCATAGGCTGTGGGGTGAATTGAGGAATGTGCTCCACCCCCCGCACCTCCCTCTGTTTTCTCAATGATGCGTGTTGTGTGTTTTGCTGCCATCCTCAGGTAATCTTGTAGACCAGTTATTAACTATGGTTATCTATAACCCAGACTCCGGATGTTAAAAAACGGTCTGGTTTTATCAGACAGAGTTTGTGAGTTCGTTTTTGAAACAGGAAGCTATTTTTATCAGCCGGAGACAAGAGTTTGGAACTAAATAATAATCTGGTTGTACCAGAAGTAACGGCCCCAACCCCACATGCAGAGCAGCACTCGTGTGTTTGTTTGTTGTTGTTTTTTTGTTTTTTTTTCTTACTTCTATAAGTACCCTACCAGAAATCCTGAGGTCTTCACACTAGTGACCTGAAACCAGAGCGATGACCCTTCAAAGAGAACACGGTACGCATTCAGCCTTTCCTCCGCAACTTAAGAAATAGCAAAAATCGACACTTTGTATTTTCATTCCTGCGTGTTTTCAATTAAAAGTTTTTGACTTGATCGACAATGGGCTTCATTCAACCGAATATCAACTTGAAGGTAAGAGGGCCTTCTATGTACTAGAGTGAAATAGAAATGTTCTAAATTTTAAAGTGTACTATCCTGATGTGTATTTTGTATATTGTTTTTACAGATTTGTACTCAGGCGAGGAAATAGGTTCTACAAGGGAGATTGGCATTCCATCAGAGCAGGTTGTAGATCTCACAGGAGAAGTCGGTAAGTAAGGTTACCTTAACTTTTAATCAGTGTGTAGGTTTTATTTATTTACAAACTTTTACGCAGATGTGGTAACAGTACTCTTTTCTTTCATTACACCCGCAGATGGTGCGAGCGATTGTGAACGGTACTTTATGCAGGGTCTCTCCCCTACCTTTTACGAGGAGGACGGTCCGGTTCCGGAATCGGATCAGCCCTCGGCTTCGGTACCGCAAGCGTACATAACACCGGGGTCCCCGGAACACGATGAGCCGGATGTGTCCCCGGAATCACCCGTCGATGATGTAGAGCGCTCCAGTCAGGCCGCAGATGGGAGGTCACGTAACGGATCACCGGTAGAAGCGCGGGGACTGACAGCGGAGGAAATCATTCATCCGGACCCAGCAGAACCGTGTACGCCGCTGAATCAGACTGAGCCTATACCGAACAACGGACCTCGGAAAAGGGAACACCGTAGAAGGCTCATTTCAACCAGCAGTAGCAGTAGTAGGAGCAGCAGTAAGTAAATTGTTATAACGCTCTAAAACCATTAACCTAGAAAATATGCAGTCATAAAAAAAGTATAGCCTATATACACAGTTTCCCATGATACCATGTTGCTGATTATTAGGCTATACAATTAATGAGTTAAAAGTATTCCACACTATTTTCTCAAATACAACAGCATGTCAAATGTTCTATGCAGCAAGTAGTCTTATGAGTTAACCTGACTCTAAAAGCTATTTTGCTTCTTTTTCATAAAGTAGGCTATTACTGTGGTGTTTGTTTGTTTGTTTTGCACTTCTACAGTGTTTTGATACTGATGTCTGACATTCAGGGTATTTAGTTACAAGATAATGTAAGAATAAAAAAATAAAAAACTAGTTTGCTTGTTTGCTATAAAGTATTAATGTAGTGATTTGTAGGGGTGATGCCTGACTTTCTGTATTAAAATACACAAAAGAGGTTAAAGTGTCTTTGTTTTTGTCAGAATTGCTGTCGGACTGCCCATGAACAACTAGTTTTAATGAGTAATGCTTTCCGACTAATGGGTGAAATGCTGGCTGTCTACAGTGATCATAATTAGTAAGGTGATTTATCTGAATTTGTTTTAAATGATTTTTTTGTTTGTTT
>NW_025741926.1:0-4781 GCF_021292245.1 Micropterus dolomieu
GTTTCATCTGACCAGAGCACCTTCTTCCACATGTTTGGTGTGTCTCCCAGGTGGCTTGTGGCAAACTTTAAACGAGACTTTATGGATATCTTTAAGAAATGGCTTTCTTCTTGCCACTCTTCCATAAAGGCCAGATTTGTGCAGTATACGACTGATTGTTGTCCTATGGACAGAGTCTCCCACCTCAGCTGTAGATCTCTGCAGTTCATCCAGAGTGATCATGGGCCTCTTGGCTGCATCTCTGATCAGTCTTCTCCTTGTATGAGCTGAAAGTTTAGAGGGACGGCCGGGTCTTCGTAGATTTGCAGCGGTCTGATACTCCTTCCATTTCAATATTATCCCTTGCACAGTGCTCCTTGGGATGTTTAAAGCTTGGGAAATCTTTTTGTATCCAAATCCGGCTTTAAACTTCTCCACAACAGTATGTCTGACCTGCCTGGTGTGTTCCCTGTTC
The DNA here is from genome assembly GCF_021292245.1 of Micropterus dolomieu. Taxonomy (NCBI): domain Eukaryota; kingdom Metazoa; phylum Chordata; class Actinopteri; order Centrarchiformes; family Centrarchidae; genus Micropterus; species Micropterus dolomieu. The sequence continues at coordinate 455 of NW_025741926.1, forward strand.
TTCATGATGCTCTCTGCGCTTTAAACGGACCTCTGAGACTATCACACAGCAGGTGCCTTTATACGGAGACTTGATTTCACACAGGTGGATTCTATTTATCATCATTAGTCATTTAGGTCAACATTGGATCATTCAGAGATCCTCACTGAACTTCTGGAGAGAGTTTCCTGCACTGAAAGTAAAGGGGCTGAATAATTTTGCACGCCCAATTTTTCAGTTTTTTATTTGTTAAAAAGGTTTGAAATATCCAATAAATTTCGTTCCACTTCATGATTGTGTCCCACTTGTTGTTGATTCTTCACAAAAAATTACAGTTTTATATCTTTATGTTTGAAGCCTGAAATGTGGCAAAAGGTCGAAAAGTTCAAGGAGGCCGAATACTTTTGCAAGGCACTGTATATTGCAGAGATTTTTTAAGGTGACTCAGAGCAGCAAATGAAAATGGTAACAATCCATTTTTTAAACAGTGAACAAGAGAAAATGTAAAAGCAGTCCAAATGCTATAACAATACCAAAGTTGTCTTTGACGACAATTCAAATGTCTTGTGGTCTAATGTTGCTGGCAGTGTATCCTGACCCTTTTACTGAAAGAGCCGGTTTTTTAGAGCCAGTGCTTTGTTAGAAAGTTTACTTCCATCCAGTTCCATGAAAATCTTTTGGACTACCTCGAAGGTGTACCGGAGGTCAGCAGGGTAACTCAGGTTTAAGGCATAAATCAGTCCGAACAGCTTAGCAACAGCTAATGCTACCATATCCAGATCTTGCAACACCTTGATGCCTTCAAGGACGATTCCAATGTCCTCTGGTGTCTTCAATAGCCTCATTGATGGCGTCTTTATCCATGCCCTGTACCAAAAAGACAAAAGTAAATATGACCCATTAACAAGCGCAATTGAGAAAATAATAAATAAATATGAAACTGGATTAGGGTTAAAATGTTGGATTTATTCACAGACGATATAATAGCTTCTTTTCACATTTTTATTTACAGCATTATATGTTGAAATTTCAATATCATAATCGGCCATACATTAACTCATTGGGAGAAAACCGGTAGTTCTGTGTAAAATGAGACATTGAGCTCCCCCATATTGCCAAAATGGCATGATCCTACTTTTACAGGATTCGACTGTGAGAATCAGGCTCTGCCCATCAAAGCATAAAATCTTCGACTATTTGGGGTCAGCCCTATAGGCAACATTTTTTTTATTTAGAATACACAAAATTAGTCTGCTGTGCAGAGCAGGGGGAACCGGAGATGAGAGTCCAGAGGGCGAGTAGTTGAGCCGCTCCCTTGGAGGGCAAAAAAAAGTTATTTCTTGCTGCTTGCCAACCGGAAAGCAAGTGATACACTGTTACTATGGGTTTTTTACTTTTGCATTGCCAAAATGCTGGATGGTAGTTACTGGTGATGGTAGGGTACTTTCTGATGCACTAATCGAGAAAGAGAAAAGCCTGAGGTGTGTTAGGTGAGGGATTCCCCACAAGGCAAACGTAAACATTACCGCAGTCGAGCAGTGGCAGGGACCTGGCGCTTTTTGACGATAGAAATGCGGATCGGATGCTGTAACATGGATCGGAAGTGCCCGACACTTGCAGTTTGTGTTCATATCTTTCTTTTTCTTAAATTGAGAGGTGATCCAAATAAATGTAAATGCTTTTGCGCCGTCTCTACAGGGGAGTTGTGGTGTGATTCGTTGTGTTGGTCTGTTGTTTTGCCCCCAGGTACCGCAAATGTTATGTGACTGAAAACTATGAATAGGCCTTGTACAACTATTTAAATGTATTCATTACGTTGTTTGTTGTAGCCTACAGTTTCCTGATTAATTTTAAAATGTAGGCTATTTGACATTTTTGATCTAAATAAAGCAATTGCAGTCTATAGTCATGTCTCAATTTTGTTAGATTGACCAGTAACCAAGAAACATTGTATTGATTTTACAATGGTATAAACTAAAAATGTAATACATCAAAATAATGATCAAGGAGAAGGACAATAGAAGAGTAGAAGATAAGAAAAAGTAAGCACCAGTTCATGTACATACCACATATTCCCGCACAAGGTTTTCTGGATCTTCACCCATGCAGATACAGACTCCCTTAATGATACACTCTCGTCCAGTATCTACATCATCACACTGAAAGTAAATGTACTTAATTAGTGTCTTCATGCAGCTCTTCTGCTTTATTTTAAAGTCAACTACTGCTGTAAACTGTCATAAGAGTACATATTTCTCAGAGAACATAACACCAGGGTCCCTATTATGGTACAAGCCTTTCTGTGAGCTCTAAATCATGCAGGAAGTAGATTGGCAGGAAAGAGGCAGAATGAAAGAGGAGGGAGAAAACTATGAAGATAAATAAGTAAATTAGAGGTGCTCGAATCAGGATTTTTTGGGCCGATCATGATCACCGAAAGCAGTATTGTCCGTTACCGATCACCGGGTCTATTTGAAGCCTTTTATTTATCATGTAGAATTATACAGTAGGATGAAACGATTACCGGTTTAACGATAAACGACGATTATTATTACCATACACATTTTAATACCATGATAACCGGGTTTGGTTACCGCTCTATTATAAACTCACAGCAAACACTGTCCAGCATCAACCATAGTAAGCGACGGTCTCCCAGAAGCATGCGCGCATGTGCAGAACGCAACGTGGATTTGTTTGGGTCAATGACAACACGGCAGAAGACAACACTGTGGAGATTTTTCAGTCACTCTGAAGTCTGGTCATAGTTTAGTTTTTATGAGAGCGCTGAGGGAAACTTGATTGAAGCAAATGAGCTTATAGTGAAGCAGGGTGAGTTAACTTTTAGCTTTGGTTTGTCTGTCTGACTTGCTAACAGCTTGTAAACTGAAGCTCTCAGTGTTGCTGCTCTTGTAAAAACGCTACACGTTGTTCTGTTGCTGTGTGCGTCATGTGTCCGCAGACTTTATTCGTCCACTGCATATGATAACACATTTCACAGTTCAGTCAACTAACCAGCATCTCTCATTCGTTTTAAATCCAGCAGCTGTCAAATTAGTTGTAAAAGTGACAGGAGAAACGCTGCAGACTGCTCTGTATTTATGTCATTTGTTGTCTTCTAAAGACTTATTTGTTTTCATGTAATTGTGCATGAGGTCATTGCATTATCTATATATGTATATAAGATATTGATAATGCACACTTAGATGGTTTTCATATGTTTACAAAAAGGTATTGGCTTTTATTTTATTGTTTATGCAAACAAAATGTTACTTTTATTTGTAGTTTTCAATATAAATCTTATTGAAATGGTTTTGGTGTGTGTATCAGTACATTTTGATCTTTTTCAGAACATTTTTACAATAATGTGATAATACTGATAACCGTGATCATTTTGGTCACTATAATTGTGATCTGAAATTGTCATACCGTTTCATCCCTATTATACAGTATACTGTGTATTTATCATCTGTTAATTTTAGGACTAATTAAATAAAGTATCATGAAATGACAACTGTTTATTTTATTGCCAGGAAACATGGGCAACAAATTCCACTCCCTCTCTCTTAGAGACTTAAACCATAGCAGCCTTTGCCTGGTTACTGCAAACATTTTACACAACAACAAATATAGCTTTCCTGTGAAATAAACTACAAAAACAGAACAAACAGCATCTTTATAAATTTACTTCAACTATAAAAACTGCAACAAAAAAAGGCTGTAGCCAAAATATTTAGGAGATAAAGGAGCACAGGCATCATGAGTCGATGATAAACTCTGAAACAGCCGCTTTTTGTTCTGGAAAGCTCAGGCAGGTTCTGTGGGTTTTAGGGGGTAGAGAGAGGAGTAGCGAGAGGGAGAGTGGGCTACATACAGTGGGGGAAAAAAGTATTTGACCCCTTGCTGATTTTGCAGGTTTGCCCACTTACAAAGAATGCAACGATCTATAATTTTAATCATATGTACATTCTAACAGTGAAAGAAAGAATCCCAAAGAAAATTCCAGAAAATCACATCATATGAATTTATTAAAATTGATAACCATCTGATGAGGAAAACAAGTATTTGACCCCCTGGACAAACAGCATGTTAATATTTTGTAGAAAAGCCATTATTGGCCAGCACAGATGTCAAACGGTTTTTATAGTTGGTGACAAGGTTTGTGCACATTTCGGCAGGGATGTTGGCCCACTCCTCCCTGCAGACAGCCTCCAAATCATTCAGGTTCCGAGGTTGTCGCCTGGCAACTCGAATTTTAAGCTCCCTCCAAAGATTTTCAATTGGATTCAGGTCTGGAGACTGGCTAGGCCACTCCAGAACCTTGATGTGCTTCTTCTTCAGCCACTCT
>NW_025741927.1:0-1286 GCF_021292245.1 Micropterus dolomieu
TGCAAGATCTCTTCATTTTTAATCAATGGATTTAATGCTGTTAATTATCATGATACATGACCAGTGTTTGTATGTGTCCTAAATCTATATTTAGGAAGTTGTTGCTCGCAAACACATTGACAACAGACCTGTCTGCCAATTGAATAGTTAGTTTCCTAAACACCGCTGCACAAATCTATCCAACACAATAGTGTCAATGTCGGAGACCCACCTTCAAAAAAGTTATCAGCAAGCATGTAAGGAGCCTAGCTAATAAGGATAGCTATGTTAGTTTTAGAATACAGCTGTCAAAGTTAGAACGCTGTGCATAACTGGTAGTCAGTAGGTGTGGCCGAGATGAGCTACTTTTGTACAGTTGAAATCACATCATGTCGAAACTAAAGTGTGAAATGTTGAAAAGGTTAGTTTTGCTACAAATGAACAAGTTCATATGTGCGTGTTTAGGTTTTATGATGTGGTAATTAAGGGGCTAAATGAAGCCTGTCTCTGAAAAATTGAAAATCTTTCTAAAATGCTTCGGCAGTACATTTGTTCTTAGCCTTAGAGAAAGGTCCACAGAGACATTCAGACACACTTTACAAATAATATGAAATAAGCAAAATGGACAATTCGAAAATTATAATCTAAACCAAATATATAAGCTGTAGTGTTGTTGTTTTTGTTTTTTAGAAAAGTGTCACCAGCAATGTTCTCATTGTAGCTTTTTGAAATGTGGGGTTAAACATTTGTTGGCGAATAGAGAAGCATATTTGAGGGCTGTCAAATGGTGCAGCATCGTAAAAATGGAACTTAGAGTTTGCATCAACTGGAGAACACACAACCAGTGCTGCATTAAGTTCACACTGATATTTGGCAGGTATTTGTCTTTATAGATTTTTACATCTCAGTATTTTCAACTTCTTTCTTTAGCATGTCCAGTTTAAATGTGTGTTAGTGATTTTAATAGCCATTGAAATAGTGATGAGTTACCTATAGATCATCTCACAACCATCACAACGTTGGATGGCTATTCATAACACAAGTTGTTCAACCAGAAATAGAAAGCACAAAATATACAGAACTATGTTGAAGCAAACTTTATTGAATGTGCTTTTAAGCTAAGACACACAAACTCCTAAACTGAAAGTTCCTCATGTGCCCACCCTCTTCTGTGTTCTTACACTGAACAAAATTATAAACGCAACACTTTTCTTTTTGCCCCAATTCCTCATGAGCATGAACTCAAAGATCTAAGACTTTCTCTATGTACACAAAAGGCCTATTTCTCTCAAATATTGTTCACAAAA
>NW_025741927.1:1306-1836 GCF_021292245.1 Micropterus dolomieu
TTAAGCTAAGACACACAAACTCCTAAACTGAAAGTTCCTCATGTGCCCACCCTCTTCTGTGTTCTTACACTGAACAAAATTATAAACGCAACACTTTTCTTTTTGCCCCAATTCCTCATGAGCATGAACTCAAAGATCTAAGACTTTCTCTATGTACACAAAAGGCCTATTTCTCTCAAATATTGTTCACAAAACTTTCAAAATCTGTGTTAGTGAGCATTATCTCCTTTGTCGAGATAATCCATCCACCTCCCAGGTGTGGCATATCAAGATGTTGATCAGACAGCATGGGTTTTGCACAGGTGTACCTTAGGCTGGCCACAATAAAAGGCCACTCAAAAATGTGTTTCCTTGTATTGGGGGTGTCCGGGGGGAGTCTGGAAACCAGTCAGTATCTGTTGTGACCACCATTTGCGTCACGCAGTGCAACACATCTCCTTTGTATAGAGTTGATCAGGTTGTTGATTGTGGCCTGTGGAATGTTGGTTTACTCTTCAATGGCTGCGCAATGTTGCTGGATATTAGCAAGA
>NW_025741928.1:0-1914 GCF_021292245.1 Micropterus dolomieu
CTGCACAGAGTGTTATATTACCCCCACGTTGCCCTGGGACATTGACTATAGCCCTGTGGCCAATGATGTTTCTTCCCCTCCTTCGTGTTCTCGTCAGGTTGAACCCAGCCTCATCTACGTAAATGAACTCATGCTGGATCTCCTCTCCATCCATTCGTAAAACTCTCTGAAGAACAGTGTCAGGCAAAATTGTGTAGTTCAGTGTAGATCTAGTATACATATTACAGTACAGTAAAAGATTATGAGACAGTACGCAAGATCACACTGCTAAAGTGAATACATGCCTCCCTCAGCGTCAGGCCGTGGTTGACAACGTGGTCAACCAGTGTTGCGCGGATCTCATTTGTCAGATTCGGTCCTCTTTGAGCACCTTCTTGTCCTCCTCTTCCTCTGTTGATTCCTCTTCCTCCCCTTCCTCCTCCTCCTTGTCCTCCTCCTCATTCTCCTCCTCGTCTTACTCTTTCTCTGACTCTTTCCATTGTGCTTGAAGACCGATGAACTCACCTGCTGCTTTTTATAGTGCTTATACACCTGATTGGTGTGTCTACAATTAAGCAAACAAGTGTTTGCACACCTGATGACTGTGTTGAACCAATTGGTTGGACGGTGCGGTAATTTGACAGTCAGTGCTTTGGTATTGCAAGGAAGTGACTTCATGATAGATTTATGTGTGTAATGTATGTTAAGTGTGTTTAGTGTTTTGCAAATCACTGTGTGTAGAGTTTTGCAAGAAGTGTGAGGTTGACAATGTGCTTATAGTTGTGCAAATATGGGCTGATGTTTTGCTTCTTGAGTGTAAGGTTTTGCTAATAGTGTACTACTTTTAATTTTAGTATGTAAGCAATCCAAAAAAACTGTAATCAGACTCATTCTAAACATCCAGAATAGTGGAAGATCAAACCATCTATTTAAGTCACGCTTTAGTTTGGCGATGATTGGAGCAAAATTAAGCTTGTAGAGGCTATTTATATCAGCTGAAATCTTCACGCCCAGATAGATCAAACTAGTCTCTGTCCACTTACAGTTTTTTCTGATTGCTTAAGCACATTTTTTGTAACTATTGGCTATTTTTGCAAAACTCTACACACAAATAAGAAAACCTTTCACCCAATTATCAAAACATTGTAGTTCTTTTGCAAAAGCGAACACAGCTAGATTAACTCTTCACACCTTCGTAAAAATGGTGTTTTCGTATCAAACAGTAAACACAAGCCATCATCTACTAAGCACACAATGTGCCAACTACACACTGATGGTATGAATACAAAACACATCTGGCTTTTGCTTTCTCTGTGTACAGATGTCAATTTGAGGTCATACTTTTGTCATAGTGTCATGTAAACAAACAAGGATCCAAACTTCAAGTATTGGTGTTTATTCACACTCATCAAAACCAAGACAAAGTCAGAACACAAAATAGTAATTTCACAAAAACAAACAAACAAAAAAAAAAACAATCAGCCTACATCATGTCGTCTTTCTGGGTCCGGCCACAAAATTTCGTCCACATCGCATGCGATATCCTCCAGTCCAAGGCAGCGGGGAAAATATCTCCTTGAATGCTGTATCCAGGCCTGACATGATGCCTGGTCAATATCTCCACATGCCTCCTCCATTGCCTGTAAAAGGGCTACCTTTTGATGAGGATGACGGTCGTACACTTTCCAGCGCCAGGCAGAGAAGAACTCCTCGATGGGATTTAAGAATGGAGAGTATGGAGGGAGGTTGAGTGCCATGAAGAATGGGTGGTCTGTAAACCAGTTGCGGACCAAAGCAGCCCTATGGAAACTAACATTGTCCCATATGATGACATATTGGGTCTGCTCTGGTCTCTGAACAGTGAGCATGTCATGTAAGGTGTCCAGGAATGCAATAATGTGTGCAGTGTTGTATGGGCCTATGGTTGCATGATGG
>NW_025741929.1:0-2402 GCF_021292245.1 Micropterus dolomieu
AGATCAGTCACAGGACAGAGTGTTTCACCAGATCTCACCTTTACAACAAACAATACCAATTTCATACAGCCATATTTCACTGAACAGGACTCATGTAGAGATTTCTACATGAAAGCCTCTAAAAGGTAGAAGCAGGCTGTTTTAGCCTGTACACACTGAGTTGATGGCTTCCAGTGACCTGTTGGACTTTGGAGTCAAATTTAACTCACTTTCTGTTGTTTTACACAGATCAGTCACAGGACAGAGTGTTTCACCAGATCTCACCTTTACAGCAAACAATACCAATTTCATACAGCCATATTTCTCTGAACAGTACTCTTTTGCTTCTCAAGCCTAAGCGAGTGTGTAAAGCTCCTTTTGTGGACTTTATGAGCTAACAGCCACCTAATAAGTTCTAAATGGAGTTTTAATACCAAAATACATACTGTATGATGGGTGTGGGACGCTGATTTGAGCTTTTGTGATTTGGGGCCCCTATGTGGCCCCTGAACGAAACTAGCTTGGGAAAGGCGGCATAAGGTTGAGATTCAAGATTCTTGATGGTGTTGTCTCTGTAAGTCTTCTCGGTAAGTTTGAAGTCATTTGGAGTTCAACTCAGAGATTTCTCCATGAAAGCCTCTAAAAGGTAGAAGCAGGCTGTTTTAGCCTGTACACACTGAGTTGATGGCTTCCAGTGACCTGTTGGACATTGGAGCCAAATTTAACTCACTTTCTGTTGTTTTACACAGATCAGTCACAGGACAGAGTGTTTCACCAGATCTCTTCTTTACAACAAAAAATATCAATTTCATACAGCCATATGTCACTGAACAGGAATCATGTAGAGATTTCTACATGAAAGCCTCTAAAAGGTAGAAGCAGGCTGTTTTAGCCTGTACACACTGAGTTGATGGCTTCCAGTGACCTGTTGGACTTTGGAGTCAAATTTAACTCACTTTCTGTTGTTTTACACAGATCAGTCACAGGACAGAGTGTTTCACCAGATCTCACCTTTACAACAAACAATACCAATTTGATACACCCATATTTCTCTGAACAGTACTCTTTTGCTTCTTAAGCCTAAGCGAGTGTGTAAAGCTCCTTTTGTGGATTTTATGAGCTAACAACCACCTAATAAGTTCTAAATGGAGTTTTAATACCAAAATACAACTGTATGATGGGTGTGGGACGCTGATTTGAGCTGTTGTGATTTGGGGCCCCTATGTGGCCCCTGAAAGAAACTAGCTTGGGAAAGGCGGCAGAAGGTTGAGATTCAAGATTCTTGATGGTGTTGTCTCTGTAAGTCTTCTCGGTAAGTTTGAAGCCATTTGGAGCTCAACTCAGAGATTTCTACAAGAAAGCCTCTAAAAGGTAGAAGCAGGCTGTTTTAGCCTGTACACACTGAGTTGATGGCATCCAGTGACCTGTTGTACTTTGGAGTCAAATTTAACTCACTTTCTGTTGTTTTACACAGATCAGTCACAGGACAGAGTGTTTCACCAGATCTCACCTTTACAGCAAACAATACCAATTTCATACAGCCATATTTCACTGAACAGTACTTTTTTCCTTCTTAAGCCTAAGCGAGTGTGTAAAGCTCCTTTTGTGCACTTTATGAGCTAACAGCCACCTAATAAGTTCTAAAAAGAGTTTTAATACCAAAATACTCTTGCTTCTCAAGCCGAAGCGAGTGTGTAAAGCTCCTTTTGTGCACTTTATGAGCTAACAGCCACCTAATAAGTTCTAAATGGAGTTTTAATACCAAAATACAGCTGTATGATGGGTGTGGGACGCTGATTTGAGCTGTTGTGATTTGGGGCCCCTATATGGCCCCTGAAAGAAACTAGCTTGGGAAAGGCGGCAGAAGGTTGAGATTCAAGATTCTTGATGGTGTTGTCTCTGTAAGTCTTCTCGGTAAGTTTGAAGCCATTTGGAGCTTAACTCAGAGATTTCTACAAGAAAGCCTCTAAAAGGTAGAAGCAGGCTGTTTTAGCCTGTACACACTGAGTTGATGGCTTCCAGTGACCTGTTGGACTTTGGAGTCAAATTTAACTCACTTTCTGTTGTTTTACACAGATCAGTCACAGGACAGAGTGTTTCACCAGATCTCACCTTTACAACAAAAAATACCAATTTGATACACCCATATTTCACTGAACAGTACTTTTTTCCTTCTTAAGCCTAAGCGAGTGTGTAAAGCTCCTTTTGTGGACTTTATGAGCTAACAGCCACCTAATAAGTTCTAAATCGAGTTTTAATACCAAAATACTCTTGCTTCTAAAGCCAAAGCGAGTGTGTAAAGCTCCTGTGATGGGTGTGGGACGCTGATTTGAGCTGTTGTGATTTGGGGCCCCTATGTGGCCCCTGAAAGAAACTAGCTTGGGAAAGGCGGCAGAAGGTTGAGATTCAAGATTCTTGATGGT
>NW_025741930.1:0-24485 GCF_021292245.1 Micropterus dolomieu
AGTCCATTAAGACTCTTCAGCTGATCCAGAATGCTGCAGCACGTGTTCTGACAGGAACCAGGAAAAGAGATCACATTTCTCCTGTCTTAGCTTCTTTGCATTGGCTTCCAGTAAAATCCAGAATAGAATTTAAAATCATTCTTCTTACCTACAAAGCTCTTAATGGTCAGGCACCATCTTATCTTAAAGAGCTCATAGTACCTTACTACCCCACCAGAGCACTGCGCTCCCAGAATGCAGGGTTACTTGTGGTTCCTAGAGTCTCCAAAAGTAGACTAGGAGCCAGAGCGTTCAGCTATCAAGCTCCTCTCCTGTGGAACCAGGTTCCAGTTTGGGTTCAGGAGGCAGACACCATCTCCACATTTAAGAGTAGGTTTCAGACTTTCCTCTTTGATAAAGCTTATAGTTAGGGCTGGCTCAGGTGAGTCCTGGACCATCCCTTAGTTATGCCGCTATAGGCCTAGACTGCCGGGGGATTTCCCATGATGCACTGAGCTCCTCTCTCCTCTACTTTCTCTCCCTCTGTATGCAACCTCATTCCATTATTGCATATTACTAACACAACTTCTCCCCTTTCCGGTAGTCTTGTGCTTTCTCGTCCCTCTCCTCTCTCCTCCTATCACTTCCTGCAGGTGTTTCTGGCTCTGGAGCTGTGGAGTCTGGATCTGTGGATGCGGGTCACCTGCTGCCCCCGTGTTCCTGCTCGACACCCTCTGCTACAACAACTATTGTTACTAGTCCTATTGTTATTATTGTTATTATAATCATTAACATTAACATTAAGATTATTATCATTAACACTACTATAAATATGTATACCATTTTTCATTTAGTCATTTAGTCATTTAGTCTATAGCAACATCACCTTTACTGTCTGTACCTCTGTGTGTATATTGTGTAGGCTGCCTCCCTCCCCTCTCTCTCCTTCCATCCCTCTCTCTTTCTCTCTGTTCCTCTCTTGCCCTCTCTCTCTCTCTCTCTCGCCCTCTCTCTCTCTCTCCTTCACCCCCAACCGGTCGAGGCAGATGTCCACCCACCCTGAGTCATGGTTCTGCTCGAGGTTTTTTCCTTGCCTCTGTCACCTAGTGCTTGCTCTTGGTGGGAATTGTTGGGCTTCTGTAAATAACACCACAGAGTATGGTCCAGACCTGCTCTTTTATGAAAAGCGCTGTGAGATAACTGTTGTTGATTTGGCGCTATATAAATAAAATTGAATTGAATTGAATTTGTTTTAGAATTTTGATATTTTTGCACCTGGTTTAAGAACTGCTAGTATGAGATTAGAACAGCCTTATAAGTATTCACAAACTAATGTCAAGATACGTAACTTGATGTAGATGTATCTGTAAATTTGGATATGTATCTGTGCCTCTAATTTACAACTTGTATATCATCATTTGTAAGATTCAGAGATTTGTACAATTTTACATACACTGCATACTGGGAAATCAATTTTTAATTAAATTTTTTGCATATAAGATAATCACCCAGTCACAATTTTAATATTAACTAGTTTCCAAACAAGCAATAATGTATTTTCCAGCTAATCTGTAGATGTTTTTTGTCAGTTCTTATATTTTGGCATATTTGCTGTCATTTAGTCAACATTTTTACTGTTTTGGAAACATTCACTTGGAATTTCCTTTTTTCTTATTATATATTTTTAGACTACATTTTGCCACACACATGCTTCACTTGTTAGTGTGTAGGAAAATGCCTTTGTTTCCACAGATGTTTCACATGAGTCCCATCTGCTGATCAATATTACACTATGATAATTCTGCCAACTGCCACTTATCTATTCCTTATGCTAAACAATCAAAGATGTCCCTTGAGCTTTTAATTCATCTGTGTTGCATCATGGCATACATCTGGGACCAGTTGTTTGTGGCATTTGAAGCCTGTCGATGGAACGGATGGAACCTGAGACCATGAGTTCATGATGTGCTTCATCTCCCTTGCTCCACCATGCTGCTGAGCCCAAACCACAGCAGATGTTATTGAGTGCACATTTGTAAATATTTACCCTGGTGAGGAGCCTATGAAACTGAGGGAGGTACACAATCAATAGCGATGCTGACAGAGCTGCAGATATTAGCCTCTGAATTAGCCCATGTTTTCAATCTCAGAGGTCATGTTGAAAAGGTGCTGCAGCAGTACAGCACATTCCACTTTCACAGGAAAGACTTGGAGGAAGTTTAAACCCGAACTATAGGAGGCGGCAATTAGGTTTGGTTTAGAACTGGCAGTAATATGCTCTGAACTGAAGCCCATAGCCGGAAGGGCTTAAGTGGATGGAGTAATATGCTTCAGAGTTACCTGCTGAGCTCTGAGTTGTTAAGATATACTGATATACACTTTATCATATTAACCTTACAGATGATTAAGCTGATTTTAACAACTAATGTTGGTTTATGACTGTTCTTTTTAAATGAAGGAAATCCTTGGGATAGCTTGGGGAAAAAAACTTTATTTAACCTCTCTTAAAGCATGTGCTTTAAGCACAAGTAAAGAGGGTGGGGGGAGGGTGGGGGGGTGGGGGGGGGGTGAATTACTTTTAGTCTGATATGAAGCCTGACCTGCTGCCAAGTGATGTATCCCAGGAGAGAGGGGTCAACATGTGCCTCACTGCTCACAGCCCCCTTCTTTCTAATGAAGATAAAACAGGCATGCTGCACCGCAGTGTGCCTGGATGCAAGCCATTACCACAGCTAATTGGTAATTACTAGATTAATCAGCAAAAGAGGTACCTTTCAAGGAGTCATTCAAAGGCAGTTTTTTCAATTTGTTAAAGTTTAGTATAATAATAAAGTAAGTAATACTTGCTGTGTCTGGACTCTAACTGTGAATTGGTTGCAAACACATTGGAACATTGTATTCTTGTTTGATACAAAAAATGTTGTCTTATGTTATCTATGCATTTGTATTGCATATCAATACAAAGTTAGTAGCAAAGCAAACATCCTATTTTATCACATGCAAAATGTGTCTTGTGAACATTTGTACACAAACATAAGGTTGTTTCTGAGAAGAGCCCTCTACATACCTCAGGAATGTTCGGAGCATTTCTGAAGAGCCTGCATGGTGTCAGACATGATCTTGCATGTTGTGTCCATGTAGCTGGCAGAATTCCTTTCCTTGCCAACATGAAGCTCCAGAAGGGAATAAAAACATTAATTATGCATTATTTGAATGATTATACAAGCATACGAGATTAGGAAGTGCAGTGATCTTCCATGTTGCAATAACAGCCTGTCTATGTTGGTACAGCACGCCTCATTAGCACCATTCCCACAGCTGGATGTGGGCTAACCAGATAGCCGACATTCACTCTCTAATTAGCTCCTCTGGTACCCCGCATTCCCCTCTCGGAGCTCAGCACCGGTCTTTGCTATCAGGGCCTTGCTTTGCTTTGCCGTGCAGGGGGTGAGAGATATTGATTGTGGTTCTTTAATGATAAATTCCCTTTGTGGTACGGAAGCCAGTTATTGAGGTCTGTAGCACTGGGCAGACCTTTTCTCTGTGAAATGGTTTTGTAAAAAGAAAAATATTGGGGCATATCCTTGGAGTTCTGAATCAGGAGAATCTGAGGCGCCTCTGTGTGTGTTGTCTGGATTTGGCCTTGAGTCTTGAAGCAAAGCAGCACTATAGGGAGGGGGGTCAATAGTTTGCTTGTGCACAGTAGGCATAAAATTTGCAGTAAATTCTCTAAAAAGTATTGAATTGTAATACTCACTGAGATGATTAAACTAGCATATATACATACCTTTGTCTTACTAAACTACACGGTAAATGGACTGTATGTATATAGTGCCTCTCTAGTCTTCTGACCACTCAAAGTGCTTTACATTCACACACACATTCACTGGAACAGCCTTCAGCCTTCTGCATTCAGTATCTTGCTCAAGGACACTTGCAAGACTGGAGGAGCCAATGATCGAACCATTGACCTTCTGGTTGGTGGATGACCTGCTCTACCTTCTGAGCCATTCCCTTGTTAGTTACAGGCAGCCATGCCCTATCAGTAAGGAAGCAGTTGTTGGTAGGTCAGACATGACAGGAGCAGCAATGGGCAAGAGAGAAAGGGAATTAAGGGGTTAAGAGGATACAGACAGGGTCATATATTGGGTGCTGTGAACAACTCGGGGTGAGCAACCCTTTCAGCCAGGGTGTTGGGTGTCTCTACACAACATGCCAGCGTTTATTTAGCGCCAGGCAACAAGTTGTAGGGAAACCCAATCTTCTTGCTGGCAGCCAGCCGCTCTTCCTTCAGAAAGGGCCGCCCTGATCTTCGTGGCGTCTCCCCACTCTCTAGTCTGTCTTTCTCTGCATGAAGTCCCCTGTTAGGTGACGTGGGAAGCCTCTTATAGCCCACCACTCCAGCTTTTCTACCGCGGTCAAGTCCCCACCTCTCGTGTTACATGGGATGGTGGGTACTCAGTCAATGATGGCCCAAGGGCAGATGCAAAATGTTGGGTGAAGTTGTGGGGAGGGGGGCATCGGTTACTTTCCACGTATGGCAGTTTGAAAATACTCCAAAGAAAGTGGATCCTCTGATGAACCTTCCTATGTGCTTTCTGGACCTGGTTCAGCTATAGCTTCCAAATGATCTGTGTCCTATTTTGGAGGTTGGTAGTTGACCTCAACTGTGTATTCAGTATCAAAACTGCTCACATAGTCAACATTGATGTAGGATGACATAACTGATTTAAAAAAACACCAAACATCTCATGTTAAAGGGTGTTTAAAAGGAGAAAGTTGTACCTCTAAATACTGTTTTCCATCACACGACTAAAGTGGAAATAGAGGCTGTGTTAGCTAGCTGTCACCCAGAACTTGGACCGGAATGACCTTTAGGCTTACTCATATCTCATTAGCATGCTAAACAGCGATTAGAAATTATCTGTGTTGTATTTGAAGGCTTAACTGTAGCATGGTGTTGTTTGGAGTGGCATGTCAGACACATGCAGAGTCGTCCCGGCCTAGTTGATTAATGATGGGAAAGGTCAGCCAAACAAGCTCCCTAGCTCGCCATTTCTACACAACAACCAGAGGTGTAGGGTTCACTGCTTTCAATCAACATTGCATTTATCAGGAATGTGTTATCACCGCTGCATGTTGGAAGTCTGACCAATGACGTGGTACCCCTAAATGGACTTTTAACATGAAATCTGATGACCAGAATGAAACTTGAATGACCTGATATATTATTTTATGACTATCAGTTCTAGATAATTTGTGATGTAGCATGGAGTGTTTTGAGTGAAAAACACATCATTCAGTATTTGGTCTTGGTCAAAAAATGACCCATTATCTGCCTTTGAAATTATGTAAACAATTGGTCTAACTTTGCGATTGCGATGTCAGGCAAGGTAGTGACAGTGAATTAAAGTCAGGCAAGAAAATGGAAGCAGAAAAAAATTGTAAATTGTGTCTTTTTTAGCCACTTAAGGGACATGGCTCTAAGGATGGTGATGTCAGTTGCTTGACCACTTTGGTATGGACTGAAATTATTAAATGGATTGACATTAAATTTTGTACAGACCTTCATGTTCCCCAGACTTTTCCTTTAGCACCACCATGAGTTTGATATTTTTGGTTAGTGAAATATTTCAGCAACTGTCAAATGGTTTGTTATTTTGTACAGGCATTCATAGACCCCAGAGGATGGATCCTAATGACTATGGGGATCCCTGGACATTCCCTCCAGTGCCACAATGATCCATCCATCCATCCATCCATCCATCGTCAACCGCTTATCCTGCGTACAGGGTCGTGGGGGTCTGGAGCCAATCCCAGCTGGCAACGGGCAAAAGGCTGGGCACACCCTGGACAGGTCGCCAGTCCATTGCAGTGCCACAATGATGTTAGGTTAAATTACTTGACAACTGTTGGATGGATTGCCATTAAAATATGGTATAGATACCAATCACAGCCTGTCCTTACCAGAAGAACGTTTGTATGGCTTGAATATGCAGCAGCTTATTACAACCCATATTTATGTTTATTGTTAGGCCGCAACCTCAAGTCAGGTGATGTAGTATACCAAGTGACAAAGTCCACACAAGGAGGGTTGAGGGGTGGATGGCTGTGTAAAGTACACTCAGTACTTTCACTCAGTTGACCAAGGTTCAAGTCCTGCGTTAAAGAAAGTTGACATACAGTATTTAGACAAATAACGTTTCATACGTGACTATACGTACTTATTTTAACCCAAACCACCAAGTCTTTTCCTAAACCTAACCAAGTAGCTATTTTGCCTAAACTTAACCAATTTACGACCATTTCACAACGTTTACCACATGTTCAACGTTATGCGACTTAGGTTACATGACTTTAACGTACTTAAGGTACGCCTGTCGCTGGACACTTACTTGCAAATGCACGTGTTTTATGTCATACAGTATGTCTGTTGTACTTTCCAACAGACTTATGTCGTTTTGGAACAACTGACAATTTACCTATTTTGTCATAGCTATTAGGCTGTATTGACAAATCAACTAATCAAACATATTCCCCTAAGAATTAATTTTAATAACTTTGGAACACCCTTAGCAGCACAGATGGATGACTTGAGCATGATGTGCCTCTGCTCTCATATAAATTCTTATTTACATTGTAGTCCTACTATTAACCACACAGTCATCACACGATCCAACATGTGTCAAACTGATATGGTACAGTCTGGCACAGATTACGACCAAATTTTTATTAGAATTAATTAGACCCATCTCACAGTTTTCACCACCACACTCACTGACGCATACATTACATGCATTCACACATAATTTAGGGCATTCCAAAAGACTGTGATGTGTTATCAGGATGAAACAATTTATTGTAAGCAACAGTACATTTACAGCCAAGGAGATTTAAACGCCTTGGACTCTGACTGTCTACAGTTTTCACAGCCCTTGACCAGTTCATACTTTTATTTTATGTTCACATGGTTCTGTGTCTGGACATGCTGCATCTTTTTTTGTTTTCAGGAGAATGTGCCCTCATTGTATTGAGTTATCAATGAGTTTTATCTAAAATATTGCTCATATAATGTATATAAACATTATGATCATGTGTTTTGTATGCTTGGATACATGTTGTTTTTGTGTCACCTTACCTAAGTCTAAGACTGAGATACTGTAAATCATATAAAGACATGCAGAAAAAGACACAAATTAAATTATTCCTACTCCTAATATTGCTCTACATAAAAAAATCTTTGTACAGTGAACCATTTTTTTAAGGTCATTTTTGACATTTTTCACCAGGCAGGAAATGGGAGGAGAGGGGAAGGATATGACTCGCAACAACGGTGGCAGCTGGGTAATGTTTCGGGTGGGAGCTAGGAAAGATTACGAGAGTCCCTCTGCATGTTCGACAACGTTTGCTCATTTTGCCGTCACATCTCTCTACCTGATATTTGCGAAAACAAATTGATAAAGTCAAAGTTATGTTACAAAACTATATTGTTACATATCCTTGAGTATTTTTACATGGGTATACGGAAATCCTGGAGCATTCTGAGGCTGTCACCATATACAGTACCAGAGTATCATTTAGACTACAACACTGTGCCACACTATAAATTAGGTGATCAAAATCAGTCTAAACCATAGACTGTATATGGTCTAAACGATCATGTGTCTTAAAATGTCCCACGCCTACAATGATGGTTGCATAGCAATATGTCTATGTATATGTATTGAAAGCAAATAAAAACCAGACATTTAAAATCCTCACAACTTCCCCTACAACATTTCAGAAGTGCTAGTTTAATTAATTCTTCTTGCTTAGAAGTGACACCTCATCAGCAGTTTTTATGAACCACACATTTTCAATCACAAAACCCATATGAATTCTATTTTCACCTGATAATCTGCTAAGCAACAAGCCATTTGCGGATTTTAAATGGAGACCTGATACTGTGAAGGTCTGTGAAAAATCAAGCGCAGTTGTCTGATGAAAAGCAGATGTGCAGAAACAAAACAAAAAGTAAGCTATAAAGATGATGTACTATGTGGCAAAACCCTTGTGGTCATATGACCTTTGTGAGTGACATACAGTCATAGCTTCTGAAGAAAATAACGAAGAAGCTGTGAAGTTATTGGAAGCCTGTGCGTGAGTGGTTTGGTCCGTCATGCTCCATGTGCGAATGATAAAAGTGTAAAACCATCCAAACAAAACGCATGTGAGATGACATCTCTATCTGGGAGGACCCCAACATTCTCAGAATGATAAGGCCAGGTCCCGTGTGTGCCTGCATCAGGGTCTGACAGACTGGGGTCAACTCCACTACTTAAGCCCTGTCAAACACGGCAGAATATACAACTGAGTCAAAAACCACTCTGAGGAACCATTCTGAAAATCATTTGAAAGAGTTAAAAATATGTATTTGCTGATTTTCTCTATAATGAAGATACATTTCAATGAAATCATTCAGAGAATAAATATTATTTTGGAGTTATGGTGAAGAGAAATTATTAATGCTTTTGCTGAAAGTAATGCTTGCCCATGCATTCCCCTGCAGAAAGCTATTGAGAGATGCAGCAAATGGTGTGTAGCCGCAGCCCACAGGCAATCATAGAGATCTAAGTCAAATACCCCTATTCCCCATCAAGGCACAACAAAGGTTTTCCCAGCAGCCACTTGGTATTCCGTGCGGAGAACTTGCGTGAAGATGCCTCGACCCACAGCGGGGTGAAGCCTCCCCTCTTTATATCAGGCATTGTTATACATGTCTGTCTTTTGTTTTGAAGACCAGAGATTAAGACTCACTAGGAAGAAGGTAATCCTCAAAGCAATACAGGCAATTAAGATGATTAAAAGATAAGATCAATTTATGAAATATGGTTGTTTAAAGCCAGTTATCGCTAGAGATATAACTGAAGGCTCCGGAGACATGCGGGTAATTAACAGGGCATGATGGGTGTAAACACCAAACGGTCACACAGGAGACACGCTTAGATGGCGCTGTGTTTTGTTCATTCACTCACACAAGCTGGATTCCCAGTGTTTTCACATACTGCAGACATACAGTAAATTACTTATTTGCTTTAACCAGATGTTGTCATTAGCTTTTGGAGACAGCGGGTATGCTCAACTGCCAAGAGAGATTGTTCTTGCTAAGAACAGCTTTCAGTCTACTGTAGAATGTGTGATGAAACAGTGGCAGTAAAGGTACCATAAGCCAAGAAAGCCTGGCATGCTTTGTCTGATCGTCAGTGCAGAAAGAAATATTGTGCAGCTAGTGTGCCACATACAAGCCCAGTATCTCTAGGAATGATCCATATTGGAGAAATTCACAG
This sequence comes from Micropterus dolomieu, assembly GCF_021292245.1. Classification (NCBI taxonomy): domain Eukaryota; kingdom Metazoa; phylum Chordata; class Actinopteri; order Centrarchiformes; family Centrarchidae; genus Micropterus; species Micropterus dolomieu. The sequence goes on from NW_025741930.1 coordinate 9,306, forward strand.
CTCATGATTTACATTTGAAATTATTAGGGTTGACCTAATCTAAATTTAAACTAGACTTTAAACAATGTTGTGTTCCCAGTACCTCCTGTAATGAAACCCATAGGGTCTGCTGGCCAGTTTTAAAACTGTACTGAGAGCAGAAAATCGATAGTCTAGGTAATGGGCATGTTAGAAACCCTGTATCACAAGAGCACCAACTGGTTCCAATAAAGTTCAGGATGAGGCCAAATTCATTCAGTGTGGTATGAAAAACTTCAAGAGCCCCTAATCTGGAGATTGGATTCCCTCACTGTAAACAATTAACATTTCTAAAGTGAAGCTTGGAGAAACAAGTTTTTTCATTGTACACAATCTTGCACGTTTTCTGATGGAAATATGTGTATTAAAAAGAAGACAATACAATACAGGTGTGTATTGCTTTTAGAGAGGCATTATGTTACACTGCAGACGCTGTTACAGTGGAAACCGCTTATAGTGATGAAAATGCTTGGCACAGCATCATTCTTATGCAAATGTTCTTTAAGTAATTAGTTTACAATAATCAAGTAGTCCGCTTACAGTGTTTGTTTTGGGTCTTTTCATACATGACAACATGTGGGAAAACATCTGAATATTTTATAAATACGTACAAACTCTGCTACCAGTTCAACATTAATACCTGCAGTTTATTTTGGGGCTTGTTAAAAATTTAGACATGCACTGAAATCACCGCATTTACAGTTACAGTTACTGTTACTATAATTGTAAACAGCACAATACTGTTTTAAAAGATATATTTTATACATAATACTGTGTTACTCTACAGTGTTTTGGAATTACAGTGTAATTACAGTGTAATTACATACACAGTGTAGTACTTGTACAAATTGTGTACAGCCGTGCAGACTGTTCAAACAGTCAAATCCAGTAAGTATAAAAAAACTTTGTTAGGTTCTCCAGTCAGTGCCATTGACCAGGGCACTGGCATAGATCTGGAGTTGTACAGTAGCTGCCCACTGCTCGCTCCCTTGAGGGATGGGTTAAATGCAGAGTGAATGAATGAATTTCGCTACATGTATGTGTATGTGACAAATAAAGTACCTAAATAACAAAGCTGTCTGTTTTAGTACTTTAAATTCATGTAATAAATATATAATTGTCAATTGGATGGTAATCTACAGGAGAAATAAAGGAAACAAAAATCATTTGGTTATAATAACCAGTGTTGGCCAGTAATGCGAAACTCAGTAATATTATTAATTTTCCCAGTAGCTATTAGTGTAAGGGATTACTATTTCCAAACCAATAATAATATTACAGTTACTAATCCAAGTAACGCTGCATTACTGCATTGCTGAACGCATGCTTGACGTGAATTTGCAGTAGGTCAGCGGCATTGGACTATATGTTGTTCAAGACAGCTGTTAGCTAAGAAGCTAAAGTAAGAATGGAGAACGAGAGAGAAAGGCGTTCTTTTGACAGGGTGTGGTGGTAGTGAAACTAATAGCCTATAGAAACGCAACGATTAATGTAACAAGTTACATTTTATCACCCAGTAAAAAGTAAAGTAATATTATTACTTTTCTAATGAGTAATAAGTGACTAGTAATTTATTGCTATTTCTGAGTAACTTGCCCAACACTGATAAATAAATCAATAACCATCCGCTTACAGTGATCAATTTGACCCTGACAGACGTGATCACTATGAGGTTTCCACTGTATTTGATTCTCCTGCTTTCACATTGATAATGAACACATTAATTAAACCTAATATTACAGAAAAGCATACATAAATGCTTTTTGGTGATGAAGCCAATAAGCCCTTCACCCTTCTCTGTTTGATTTAAGAGACTGGGTGAGAAGACTTTTTCTTCCTCTAGTGGCCACACACACTGACATAATTCTGAACAGTCAGGCAAAAAGAAATGACAAGATCTACATTAAATATAGCCAATGTTAACCTTGTGTCTTGAACACATTATGTAATAACTTTGCATGCAGAGCATCATAAATATACCAGCGTGCCTTGGATTCAGTCTTGAATTGTTTTGCCTTCAGAGCACGCCTGACTGATAAGAATGGAGAGATGACAGTTGTGATAACAAGTCCTGTTCTCCCAATTTAGAGTTCAACAACTGCAACCGAGTTATAGAGACTGTTAGTTAGTTACCATTAGTATTTCTACAAGTTAGACTCACTCAAGCAAAAGGGTAGAGGACCATACTTGAATGAGGATGCTTAGAGTTATGTACTTGTGACATACTTTTTCAATTCAGTTTTAAATGAAAATCTTAATTAAAAGGTTTTGGCCATCATTGTGATCAGTTATAATAACACTGAACTGTCCTAAATAATTGCTGAGTTTGGGATTGCTACAGAGCGGTCAGACAATCATACAGGTTGTAAATAAGCCCACAGTTAAGCAAGATTATCATAGGTGCTTTATTCAGAGATAAAACCAAAGCGAGCAATTCCTGCTACCTGCGTTTGCTAATCCACTCTTTCGCCATATGCTTTGTCTTTACTATTGCGATCTTTATAATAACAAACAACAGCTGTTGGGTGTAGGGTGTAGGGTGTTTCTCTGTAGGTGACACGGCCGCTGTCAGCTCGTGTAGTGTGTGACCCCCTGTCACTGATCAGTCATGTAGTGTCAACGCCACAATGACTTCAAGACTCCCGTCAGAAGAAGGCAAGTTGTGTAGTGTGAAAGGCACGGCCATTGCCCGACGCTGAAAGTCGTGTAGTCTGCACGAGCCTTTATGTGAAGATCAGATTACATTTTATGACCACATACTTTTTCCTGCAACTGTATATTAAACAAATAAAATCTATAAACATACTATATATTGCCATATAATGTTAAGCTTATCAGTTCATCTGTCAAAACAACCACCTTATAACCCCATGAGTGGATATAACTACTACAACCAAGTAAAATCAATCAAATTATTTAGTGCTAAATAAATCAAGATTGAGGTTAGGTTTCACCAAACATACAGTACACTGAGCCAGGCCCACACACACCCATTACACATAAATATGCTTTGATCAATATATAGATATATAAAGTAATAAAGCGAAAAAATAATCGACCATAAAGCATATTTGATCAGCTTAATGCAGCTAGCATTATAGGCTCACTTGACACAGGTATCAACTGACTGAAGTTGTTGGTGACAGAACACTGCGAGTCCCTTCAGCTCCTATTGTACCTGTATAGGTTTTATTGTTTTATTAACATTTTTCAAAATGGTTATTGATGGTTATTAATATGTGGAATGTGTTAATTGTTATCTCACTTTGCAATGGTTTTGTTTGAAAGTTACACAAGCTTCACAAAGTGAAGCAAAATGACATGTTTTAAGAAGCCATGTGGTTAAATTTAGAAATGCTCATAGTTAAAACTCTGTTTTGAAACTGTGTTCTGTTTACCTTCATTAGACAATGGTCAACATTTGCCCATAGGTGCCAAAATCAGTTTGTTTAAAACCTGTATGACTGTCTGCTCACACATATACTTTGCCCTGTCTGACTTCCTTTAAGTGAAGTTCTAAACTCATTTTTGTCTCACTAATTATTTTGGTGAGTATAGTGTTATCGTAGCAGATAGAAATGATGGTCAAAACAACAGTAATAAGACACTAGTTGAAATAAAAGTTTTCCTTTTAAAGTATCGTTGAAGTTCAAGAAAGGACAGGAGCCTATGGGGCATCACATATTCTAGGCAAACCTCGCTTCAGTTTGTTCCAGGAATGTCATTAACTTATCCATAATTGAAATATGCATTATTTAGTAGAACACCTTATATGTAAGCTTTTGCAAATATTTCCAAGGTGGTGTGGAAGACTTGACGATTTGTTTAGCTTGCCAAAGCTGGTGAATGATTTAGCTTCCTCTGAGAGAAAGTGAAAAGGTCTTTGTGTGCGTGTATTTTCTGTTTGTGTGTATGTGTTTGAGTGGATGAGAGTGCATTAACCAGACCCTTGGGCTTGACAAGGCTTCTTTGGAGGCTGTCTGCAGAAGCACGGGGGGTGGGAGAACAGTGACCAAGGCCTGTCACAGCGCATTCAGCTGCCACAAGCTTACACTAAAATCAGCCAAGCTCTGCTCCACATTGAGTGAGTTTAACACTACAGACTGCAGCCAAAGGTCAATGTCTAAAAGGCACACTGTAATATAATGAACCAAAAAGAATACGCCACCTTTTCTGTAAAAGTAAAACACAGAAAGCTGCTCTGGCTGATATTTCCAGTCACACAGTGTGGAACATGCTTATTCCCTGAGGAAAGTAAGATGTGGAGGCTAACTCATCTAAATGCTAGGTCAGGCATTCAGCATCATGGCTGTTTTCCACCCCTCCCCTCATCGTGACCTGGCACTTTCTCAGAGTTCATTCCTTTAAAAGTTCCATTGAGCTTCTGCTGGCGTGAAGCGATAGGACCTCTGCTCCAGATCACACAATGTCCTGCAAAGTGTCCATTTATAGGTTTTGGGGCCCCCTTATGTTGTCATTTATCCTCTTTTCCTAATCATGCTGTGTTGTTTTGCCAGCGGTAGTGTTTCCCTACATCTGTTTCTGATTCCTCTGGGGGAAGCGGGAAAATAAATGCATCTCTATCAGTAAAGATTTAGAGGGAAAGGGTAATTGAGATATGGGGATTGAGGTATCAGATTTCTCCTGTAAAAGCATTTATTTCGTGAAAGAGTAATGGCTTGCTTCAACTCATTTTCTCTTCATTTTGATCTATGTATGTTGTTAAATTACTTAGTTTCACTTGCTTTTTGCCACACTATATGCTCTCAAGAATCACAATTCTACCCTGTTCCTCTCTCTGGTTTTAAAGGGACTTCAAAGTTGTTTTGGGGTTTTGGGCCACTGGTCATTGTAATTCAATTCAATTCAATTTTAACAGTCAAGAGCAGGTCTAGACCGTGATATTTACAGAAACCCAACAGTTCCCACCAAGAGCAGCACTAGGCGACAGAGGCAAGGAAAAACTTCCTTTTAAGAGGCAGAAACGTCGAGCAGAACCATGGCTCAGGGTGGGCGGCCATCTGCCTCGACCGGTTGGGAGTGAGAGAGAGAGAGAGAGAGAGAGAGAGAGAGAGAGAGAGAGAGAGAGAGAGGGCAAGAGAGGAACAGAGAGAAAGAGGGAGGGGGATGGAAGGAGAGAGAGAGGGGAGGGAGGCAGCCTACACAATATACAGACAGAGGTACAGACAGTAAAGGTGATGTTGCTATAGCCTGAATGAATAGAAGTGTTAATGATAATAATCGTAATGTTAATGATTATAATAACAATAATAACAATTGGACTAGTTACAATAATTGGAACAGAGGGTGTCGAACAGGAACACGGGGGCAGCAGGTGACCCGCAGGCACAGATCCAGACTCCACAGCTCCAGAGCCAGAAACACCTGCAGGAAGTGATAGGAGGAGAGAGGAGAGGGACGAGAAAGCACAAGACTACCGGAAAGGGGAGATGTCGAGTTAGTAACATGCATTAATGGGATGAGGTTGCATACAGAGGGAGAGAAAGTAGAGGAGAGAGGAGCTCAGTGCATCATGGGAAATCCCCCGGCAGTCTAGGCCTATAGCAGCATAACTAAGGGATGGTTCAGGACTCACCTGAGCCAGCCCTAACTATAAGCTTTATCAAAGAGGAAAGTCTTAAGCCTACTCTTAAATGTGGAAATGGTGTCTGCCTCCTGAACCCAAAATGGAACCTGGTTCCACAGGAGAGGAGCTTGTAACCACTATGTAATTGAAAGAGTTTCACCAAAACAATATTTTTTGTGGTGTCCATGCTTTACTTTGCAGTTTGTTGAGAAATCACATGAATAAACTAATATATGATGGTCAGATTTCGTAGCAATTCCAAATCAGGGTGGATAGACAGGGAATTTTGTGGCCACTTGGGGGCAGCAGGAGCAATCTGTTAACACAATATTGACATATTATCACCACTTGCCTCTTGATACATTCAGCAGAAACAGAGCAACATTAGAATTAATATGCAATATGCAGTGTTGCATGGCCATCCAAATGTTAAGTCCAATATTCCTTTTCTCCTTTTATGTGGCTTTGTTTTGGTATCCACCAACTCTTGCTCATCAGAAAAAGAAACTAATCCCATTCACACACGCTCACACAATTTGGGTTTGGGGTTCAGTATCTGCAGACTGGAGGAGCCAGGGATTGAACCACAGACTAGAGCCCAACCTATATGGGATTTTTAGGTCCTATATCGATTTCAATATTTGAGGATTTAAAATTCCGAAATGCCAAAATGTCGGCTGATATGCTCCCCCCCGCTTTTTTTAAGAAACGCATAACATAAACAAAGATTATAACAACATATATTAAAGTTTTGATAAATAAGAGTCAAATGTATAAAACCACAAGAAACATTTTAAAAATATCTGATTTGTTGCAACACTTGACATGAATGAAGGATCTGACTCTCTGTCTCTCTATTATAAATGACGACACCTACTTATCTTTAATTAGCTCATATCAGCCGATAATATCTGCACAACGATAAATCATTCGGGCTCTACCACAGACTGAGAAGTAGGACCATCTGCTATGCCTCCTGATAAATGGACTGAAAATACTACTGCTACTACTTCCAGATCTCGCTTTGGTATTTCTCACAATTTATTTCTAATAAACAGAAGATAATTGATGATAATTTTATTTTTTAGAATTGAATAAAGTAAAACCAATAAAATTACAAGCAACTTTTTCTTTGTAAATAATTGTAATGTATTCCATAATTTACAGGAAAAGGTTAGTAATATTGTATATTTTTCTTTTTATCAAATCCCATGAAAATACCAATATTTTTCAGTACTTTCCAATTTCCATTCCCTAACTGTGGCTCTCATCCCAAGCCCACTGGTTTGTTCTAAATACGTCAAAACATTGGTGTAGTCATTGTAGATATGTTCTGAATTTTTATGGACTTTCAATTATGAATATGACACAATATATACAGTCAATGCCACACCTAGATGGAGACCTTTGCCTCCATTAAGCTCTTATCTTGTCCTTTAACTTCTCTTTTTTAAATGACTCATGAACTCAGTAACCTGGAATGATGGAGGTCAAGGGTGCTTTGCAACAATAAGCATGAGGGAAACTGGGAATAAAATGAGGTATTTCTGTTGCGGGCCCTGTTGTGCATCAGCCAAAGTGATCATGAAATGTTGTCACATACTGAAAGCAATGCCCCTCCCTTCAGCACTGCTGTTTTGATCTGACTCAACTCCTCTTCAGCCGCTGACCTTTAACTTGACACTTAGCTGTGAACAACCATGACCTTATTTCTATTTATTTATTTTTTCGTGGATCCTAGTGATTGGATTATTTGGTTACAGTGTACAGTGGATGGTATCAACTGAACCACCCTGTCACCTTGTTCCTTTGGATGAATTCTCTCCAACACCACATCATCATCACACTGCAAACATTGTTGCTTATATATACAGTATGTTACCCTGCCACCACATGCACATCTGTATTTGATGATGCGTTTAAGGTGAGTTCAAGGGAGGGTCACTACAAATTACATGAAAGGTCATGAAAGGTATTTTAACTTAAGACAGTGAATTACAGCCATGCCTTCCATAGTGATGAGGGGCATTCCTGGACTAAGGTATTATCTTTTATTGGCCATTACATATTTTACTCCAAACCAAACACTAATTTCAACCAACCACTGCCCTGCCCAAATAATTTGAGCAGAGGAAGTATTGCAGTACACAGGAACTCCAGCCAGTCACCGCAGTATCAAGTGCCACTTCCCTTGTGGAACAAGTGTGGCTTCTAATTGCACCCAGAAATATGGTTGAATGAGGGGATTCAATAGAGCAGTGTTGGTTGGTGCCCTCCGCCAAACAAGTAAGTTTAGATGACATCAGCTTGTTCATTTTAATTATCCTATAATCCTCTCTGCTTTGAACAAGGCTCATGCTAAGCCTGGCAGTAATGGGCTGTCATAAGGGAGAACAGACAAGGTTTGGGCTTGTTCGGATAATCAACCAGCTGATGAAGAATGGAAATCTTGGGAGGAGGAAGCGAGCAGTTTTCTTTTTTCTTTTCAACCTCCATGAAGGCCTGCAGATTTAGTAATTCTGAACTTGTTGTTGTCAGTGAGTGAAAATGTGTCTATTTTTTGTTTCAACAATGTCAATATATAAAATGCAACAGAGAGAGAATTTTTAGACAAACTGATTTGGATGAGAAACAAGTGAATGATTTGTCTTAAGTAGTACTTCTCTTTAATTTGAGTGAACAAAAAAATACTGCAAGATTTCAAAATCTAGCACAATAGACTGTTAAGATTTCAGTTCTGGTTGATTTGATGACAGGTAAAGTAAATGTAAATGTAAATGCTCCGTACTTGTATAGCGCCTTTCTAGTCTTTTTGACCACTCAAAGCGCTTTTACAGTACATCTGCATTCACCAGTCATACACATTCATACACTGAGCCTAAGTGCTCAAACGGAAACTAACATTCACACACATTCATACACTGGCGGAACAGCCGCCAGGGGCAAAATCGGGGTTCAGTATCTTGCCCAAGGACACTTCAACACGCAACCAGGGGGAGCCAGGGATTGAACCGCCAACCTTCCGATTAACGGCCAACCCGCTCTACCTCCTGAGCCACAGCCGCCCCCGCAAAGCTATGGAAGATTTTCATTTGAATTCACATGTTACAGTTTTTCTCAGTCGCTTTGGTGCATTTCTCGAATCACCCTTAACATCTGCAAAACAGTAAGTGCATTTCTCGAAACAGATAATACAAACGGCACAACACAGTGGATTACCTGCAAAAGCCCATAACTTGCTCAAAATCCTTAATCTATCTCTCAAAAGCAAATCTTTATGTCATTGAACTTGTCAGTGCCATCAGAACGACAAGTCCTTGTGTCTTGTTTATGAACAAGCAAGTCAAAATGTTTAGCCATCTTGTCAATATAACAGTGTACTCGTTAAATATTTTCTGATGTACATTTTGGCTAAGATTTTGATGACAATGATTGAAAATGCACAAGGCTGCACTTTTATTGTATGGCAGATATCACTTTCACCAGTACAAAGTTATACATTGCAGGAGAGAGGACAGGAATCACAGCTATGCTTTTACTGTTCGTACTGTAATTTGTTGACAGAGCATGTCATTGTAAGAAGAAAAGAAAGAGACAGGACTGTTGCCTGTTGTATCACAGATTCTCTTCCACATCACAACAGATATCTTCATCAATTCAGGACACATTTACAAAAAAATTCTAATAGACATGTATAGAATGTCTATCTATATATACATTCATATATATATATATATATATATATACGGAAGCCCTAATAAAATATTTTTTTACTCATCATTTTCTCGTGATTTCGAGATAACTATAATGGTAATTATAGTGTGGTTTGTTGCATTGGTTAGCTCACTTGGTAGAGCATAGGCCTTATAGGTTTAAGGTTGTGTGCTCAATTCTCACTGAAGACTAAATTTTTCTTTTATATTTTTCATAATCCTCTTCAACAAAGTTCTTATGAAAAGACTGGTTCACATGCTCACATTAGTGTAAAGCACGTGCTGGACTATGTGCGTTCTTGGTCCACATCCATCAACCTATGGACTTTTCATTTCCCCATCATTCCCAGGCAGAGGAAATTCCTTCTCATTCAGGGGAATCCATGTAACGTTATACATTTCCTGACGACTTTCGGAACCTTTGAAATAGCCGTCGGGAAATGTGTGATTGGATTCCCCTCAGTCTCTTCATAACAAATTTGCTGAAGAGGATAATACACACAAAAGAAGAAAAAGAAAGTCAACAAGAACAGGAATCAAATTAATCAAACTGAGCCCTGTGCTCTACCAACTGAACTAACCAGTGACACTGGTAATTGCTTTGAAATTATCCTAAAGAAACGCATCTGCCAGCCCCTGTATTCAGCTATGGTTTGTTATCTCGTGATCACGAGAAAATTAATTATCCCGTTTTCAGGGGAAAACAACATTCGCTTTATATATATATATATATATATATTACTTCTCACTGTGTATTGTTACTGTTTACTGGTATTGAGTATTGGTATGAGTGTTGCTATTGTGATGTTGTTGTTTTCTATTCTTACTTTGTGGTCCTTAAGAAACAACATTTCGTAGCTACAGTATATACTTGTAGGCAAAGGATATGAATAAAGTATTTTAACTTTGATTTTTGAAAACGTGTTCAACCATTTTGCATGTAGTGACAAATGCAATGAACTTATGCCTAGATGTTTTGGGGGGTAAGATTGTTCAACAGAGACTGGTATAATTCATTGTGATCAGCAGGACATAAGCAATTGATAATGTAGGAAGCAGCAGACAATTGTACATAATCATTTGCATCAGTGTGTCAAGTCATTTGCAATTTGTTCAAAACAATGAGAAAGTGCTTTTATGATGTGCACAAGTGACGAGATGATGTGGAGGTTGAACAATTAGTTTTGAGAATTTCAATTCTGAAAATGCACCAAAGCAACTGAGAAAAACTGTAATTAATCACTGGGGATGCGAAGCATCCTCTGAGCAGCTACTCTGTCAAAAATACAGTAGAGGTGCAACTCTGTTTGCACTCAAACAAACCCTGAGAAGATTCATCAGTAGTTTAGTCCGCCATATCCACTTTATTTCTAAAAAGCGACTAGTGACCAATCTAGTGAGTTATTTCAACCATCTGGGGGAATGTGAGAAATATACAAAAGTCTATTATATTGTTGGCAAATTAATTTCCCTGCATGCTGCCTAGATTAATCTCAGTCAGCATCTCTCCTCTAGCAACGTGCACATGCAGGCAGGAGTAACAGTGAGTTATTGTGGTTACAGGGATGCTGTTTGTTTCTGTTGCTCTGAAACTTCGCAACAACACTGGAGGACAACAACATGGGGTGGTAGATAAGCAGCAGAAAGTAGTGGTAGAGTCCTCGCACTCTGACACACTCACTTTCATTATGATGGTAATTTAAAAAATCTTTGCATATTGTTTTTCTGTCTTTACCTTTTATACCATCTGATTTTTTCTTGTGTGCAAGCACTGTGTGAAAGTTTGTAGTTTTCAGAGCTGCAGGGGGATTTTTTAGTGGTGAATTCTTATTCAGATTGTATGTAAATGATCTATTATTTTCAAATCTTTCACAATTGTATAATAGGTTTAATTGCAGAGCCTTGCTCGGTTCTGTTGTGCAATAGGACAAATATGCATATTATGCTACCTTGCATTAACAACAAGGTAATAAATATAAAACACGTTTAAAGAAATGTACTTTGTTATAAAGAAAAAGTGGGTTTTAATCTGCCAATGCATGCGGCATTCACTGTGCAGTGGCTTCTATGGTTTAAAATGTTACGTTATGGTTAAAAACGCTCTAAATGAATGAATAGTGTAATAAGCCTAAATGCAATAAACAATGGAATATGTTAATTTTAGTGATGCATGTGCAAACGTGATGTACAGTACAGGAGGGCTTAGGGGGGTATGAGCATCAGTGTCCGCACACATTAAGCTTTATTTGTAGTTTGCCAAGATATGCTGTTGTTGTGATGTTAGCTTTGGTAGCAGGAGAGTTGTGAGTGTCGCTATCTGGAGCTAGTGTGCTGGCTAATCTCTGCATGTTAGCTTCAGCAGCAACTGCAGTGACAGTTTGCTATGCCCACAACATTGCTAGTGTTAATTATACTGAACAAAATTATAAACGCAACACTTTTGTTTTTGCTCACAGGTGTGGCATATCAAGATGCTGATCAGACAGTATGGGTATTTTACAGGCCATCCACCTCACCAGGGTGCGACCTACAGGGGTGCCAGTGGGAGCTTAGCTCCCCTAGAGAGGACATCAGCTCCCCTAAAAGCAGAAATTTTGATATTTCTCTAAAATATTGACAGCATGTTTTATTGCCTTTGATTTAATTTCTCTATCATCACAGATCCATGCGTAAATTCAGAAGAGCAGCGGGCCAGTCGTTCCCCGATCTCCTGGTCCCGTCTGCTCCACTCTTTCTCCGGTACTCGCGGCCGACGCGCTGTGAACGGTTCGTGATCGTTCGTCTGGCTGGATGAATATTACGCACTACTGCAGCTGGGGGCTTACTGCAGTGCCACGCAACTTTTCAAAATTTTTCCCTCTCACGGAGAAAAGAAAGGTCAGGTTGCAAACAGCTGTTGTGTGAAGCATAACTGTAGCAAAAAGGCTACATATGATAATATTAATAATTATATTTGTATAATTATAATAATAAGACAAACATGCCTGATATTTTCACAGCCAGGCCTACATGCTTGCAGCTATTAATGATTCATCAGTAAGACTCACAGTTTGCCCCCCCCCACCGAAAGCCGTGGTATAGGCTAGTTCGCACACTGCACCTCACAGGTGTGGCATATCAAGATGCTGATCAGACAGCATAGGTAGCATGGGTCCAGAAACCACTCAGTATCTAGTGTGACCACCATTTGCCAAACGCATCCTTCACATAGAGTTGATCAGGTTGTTGGTGGTGGCCTGTGGACCGTTGGTCCACACCTCTTCATGGCTGTGTGAAGTTGCAGTCAGGTCGAGACCCCGATGAGGACTACGAGCATGCAGATGAGCTTCCCTGAGACGGTTCCTGACAGTTTGTGCAGAAATTCTTTGGTTATGCAAACCGATTGCTGCAGCAGCTGTCCGGGTGGCTGGTCTCAGACAATCTTGGAGGTGAAGATGCTGGATGTGGAGGTCCTGGGCTGGTGGTCTGCGGTTGTGAGGCCGGTTAGATGTACTGCCAAATTCTCCGAAACGTCTTTGGAGGCGGCTTATGGTAGAGAAATGAACATTCAGTTCATGGGCAACAGCTCTGATGGACATTCCTGCAGTCAGGAAACCAATTTCACGCTCCCTCAAAACATGTGACATCTGTGACATTGTGCTGTGTGATGGAACTGCACATTTTCCAGTGGCCCTTTTTTTGTGGCCAGCCTGAGGCACACCTGTGCAATACCCATGTTCTGATCAGCATCTTGATATGCCACACCTGTGAGGTGGATGGATTATCTCAGCAAAGGAGAAGTGAAGAAGTTTTGACAGATTTGTGAACAATATTTGAGAGAAATAGGCCTTTTGTGTACATAGAGAAAGTCTTAGATCTTTGAGTTCGGCTCATGATGAATGGGGACAAAAACAAAAGTGTTGCTTTTATAATTTTGTTCAGTGTATATTTCTTGCTGTGTCTTTGTTGAAAGGGATGAAAAATGACAAAATTGTTGTATTGACTGAGGAGCCAGAAAAAGTCCATTCAAAAGTAGGAATTTGACCCCTTGAAGGTGTTCACCTCAGATGATATCGTAACAGCTGTATTCATCTTCAGAGTGAATGTGTGAGGGCCACTCTCTTTTGAAGTGTGAATGGTAGAGCCAGTTAGTCTTTACAGGTCAAAGTAATTACAGAGCAGCTAGAAAACAGAGGCCAGAGAGGTCAGGAAGTGCCTGTTGTGGCCTCAGATTACTACCTGCTACAGCCTGACTGTGCTCCATAGGTTACTGTTAACATTCGAAACACGTTTGTGCGTGAGTAATAACTTGTTTTTACCAAGATACGTCTTTGACATCATGTAGAAGGCAATATTTTTATTTACGTATAAAGGCCTGGTTAGAGTCAAATATCTGGAGGAAGCAACTTAAAAAAAATTATAATAAGTTTTTGGTACATATCTTCCTTCTGTGGAGAGTGACAGCGTTGTCTGAAGTATCAGACAACTCCATCACATGCTGAGGGCTGTCACTTAATCATGACTGCAGAGAACTGCAGAGTATTATAGTGAAACATTGAAACCCGCAGAGAGAGTAAGACACCCTCACACATGTTAACTAAGATCTTCATTCTCTATATACCTGATCTGCTTTCCTTATGCAGTTGATTATTCTTCTACATCAGAGCAATGTGTTCTGTCTGTTGATTAACTTGGACGGAACCCTAATACTCGCTAATGTTAGAAAATTTCACATTTTACCGTTGCACTTGATGGTTTGGTACTTCTGGGTGCCACTTTGAGTGAGGTCACACAGCAGAATCGAGCATCAGAAATACAAGACAGAAGTTTTCTTCTGTTGTAAATTAGCTCTGCTTGCTGCTTTTCGTTTTTGTCTTTTATTTTCAAACACAGGTCTCACAGTCTGAGCTAATGTCCAGTCTACAACACCACTTTCACTACAATCTACTACTAAGTCAAAAGAGATCTATAGAGAGGAGTTATTTAAAACATGTACTTATGTTATGGCCCTTGATTTAGAAAGTCAATTATTTGTAGGTCCTACATGGCAATGACATTAATTAAAACAAATTAATTTGTGACAATTTTAATAAACAAATAAAGGGACTATATGTATTTCTATAATGACATTTTCTTTCACTTTTGGATTGCCTATTTGTGAATGGGTTGTAACCTCTCCTAAAAAAATAAACATTCACGGCTTTCTCTGTTACCTCTGACAGCCTATATGCTGCTTCCTAAGAGAAGAAATCGGGTTGGATATTCCCCAAAATCCATTAGTTTACTTAGGCTGTGACGTTCGTGTGTGCTGCCAAGCCTCTTGCCTGCTGATTCTGAACTGCGCAAATAGAGACAACACCGCAGCCAATGATATGGAGTTCGCCAACACCAAAAAACTACCGGCGCCCTGCACAACAGAGACTCCAACACAAACGCCATGTAAGGATAAAAACAATACAAAAGTGAAACTGGTCAGGCCATGTATTATAGTTCTATTGCTTGCCACATTACTCAACGAGCTAAGGTGATCCATATTACTATCCTGTGTACCGACTGGTACTATGTCAAAGTGTTGATCTACTGTAAAACGGAAGTAGCCTACCACAGCAGGACGGCATTATTTCAGCATCTGAGCAGAAAGGAGCCTTTCTACATATTGAGTCCACGGAGTGGACCCCAAAAAGGTAATGGTAACAATAAGTTAGTATTTAATGTAACTGTAAATTAATGTAAAAAGGTGAGGCACAATTCTTAGTTGTAAATGTATAAATGATTATTTGTTGGTATTCTCCGTATGGTTAGTCTTTGAGTTTGGGCTGTACAGTGATTTGAGTTACACAGCTGATCCCGGTACTAGGGGCGTCAAACAAAAATCCCCCCCCG
>NW_025741930.1:24505-121964 GCF_021292245.1 Micropterus dolomieu
CCCCCCCCCCCCCCCCCCCCGTGCGTCAGTCTCTGTTTTGACCAATGCTGAGGGCTCACTCATTAGTTTGCACACACGCTTGGAAAGCAGTGGGTGCAATCTGAAACCTCTCCGCTAGGGGCCACTGAAAACTACACATGTCCCCTTTAACTATTTAAGTAATTTATCAAAACATAAATTTAAAATGTGAACAAATGTTTTTTTTGAATATTTCTCAAATAGGAGTATGTGTTTGCATATTCTCCATTTATACTCGCTGTAAATCAAAAAACATTCAAACAAAAGAAGCAGTTACATTTAAAACAGGCATAACAACCTTAGGTCAGGTAACTTGTGAACACTTATTATTAGATTATTCAACAAGTATTCACTTAATTTATAAAATTATTATATTTTTTTTAATTAGGTAATTAAATAATTGTTTTTTATTACACCTAATAGCTGCAGTTGCATTTTTTTAAACTATTATAAAATATCTTGCTAGGAATAAGTAACACAATTGTTTGAAATGGAGTTAATTGCCTGTTAAAATGCATACGTGGATAAAAAATCCAAAGATTTTAATTGCATTGAAGATTAGATAAATTCATGCAAGTGCAGATACTGAAACAATGGTGACGCTGGTTTCTGTAGAAGTATAGATAAAAGAGGAAACAAGTACTTTATGTCTACTTTATGTTTTGTGTGGAGTTACTTGTCAGTCGTCCATGTTACGGTCTTGCTGTGTGACAGATCTGCTGCTTTTTCACAGCTGTCTCCTGGCAAAACACTGTAACATGTGTGCCAACCATGAGTTCAGTGTGTGGGAAAGCATGTGTGTGATAGGTCGTGAATGTGTGTGATAGGTCATAACCCTAGATTGCCCCAGATACCATGAATATTCCTATGACAAGCAGCATTTTAGCACATTCATAAATCATTGTTAGATCAATACAATACAGACTGTCATGGTTATAACATGAATAAAATGTTTTCGGAAGCATGTATGCAGTAGAGTTTTTCTGTCTTTGCCAAAGTGCTATTACACCTTGTCCATACCTCATGTGAAAAAATTTATGTATTAAAAGTCAGCTTTTACTTGGTAATGGTGATCTCACTCTTGGGCAGCCAGACAACATGTGTCACCCTTGCAGCTGTGATACTATGCAGTCTCCATCTCTTTTTCTGCAGCTTTCTCTATGTGAGGCTAAGACCCATAAAAGAAAGAGCAGGTCTGGGCCTGAGATGAAAGGGGAAATCAATCAGCATCCGCAACATGGCTGCCCACCTGCTCCAAATACCACACAGCCAGGTAGCTAATGAGATACCTGACTGGATTAGCAGAAGGATGCTGGAATAAAGTATTTCATTAACGGTGACTGCTGGTTGGCTGATTTCAGTCCAGCTCTGGTATTGAGTGGTGGCAAGACATGGATGCAGGACAATGAGGTGATTATCTGTCATTCGATAACGCGGATGCCAGGATCTGGGGATCTGGGGAACAGGTGGTAAATGCTTATCAGAGCCTCACAAGACCCCTCCCAGGTCCCCCCAGTCTGCAGATGCTTATCTCATATAATATGTAACTACTCTGTTTTATTCCTTTGTGGACTTTTCCTTTACTGACTGTGTTTACGGTTTTAATGGCCATGAACTAAAAAATACAATATCTTTACTGTGTCTTGGGTCTGGCTTTGTTCTCTTGGACTTTGCGTGCACAGGTAATGAATCATTTCTATGGCATTGCCATTTCTGTATCAACCAAACACATCTTGTTTGCCATTGAAAGGTGAAATTCACATTAAGTCATTCACATACTGTGTCACATACTTTGATACGCTGATGGCAGTGGCCACCATGCAAGGCCAACTGCTCATCAGACTCACGCCCAAGGACACCAACAGCCTTCTAGTGAACGACCCACTCCTCATGCAAAATCCCTAAATCAGTGTGTATTCACATTTCTACCTGAAACCAGTCTAAATCAGTGAATTGAGCTAAATCTAAATCTAAAAGTTATTTAATAGTAAAGAAATAACACAATATTTTCTTAGTAATTCTAAGCAAATTTGAGCCTTTGTTCATTTCAGTTGTTAACAATTTCTGAGACGTTTTTCACATGATGCCTGGTCTAGTGCTAGTTTCTGGCCTGTTTGTTAATAAGATGTTTTAGTTAAGTGATGTTCATATTGTACCAAGTTTGTTAATTTTTCTTTCAGTGACAGTGACAACACAGTACTGACACTCTGTGATGGTTTTAGTTTGCAAGAGATGAGCAGCCAAGCCTGCAGACATAATCAGGTGCTCCAGCGTACCCAACTCAAACTGTGGCTATGGACCTCTACTTTGTTCCTCCGATTCCCAGGAAATTATCACTTACAGATTTTTTTGCGTGATAAGGAGCAATTGTGCTCTCTCAGCTTTCTTGGAAACACAACAGTTGTATTTGGACTAAAACCACAACATTAAGCAACTGTAACCAAAACAGACTGTGTTTTAGTACTTGAGTCTTTTGGCTACAGTTCTGTGAACTGATGCTACCCTGGAAGACAGCATTAATACACCTGCATAAGTAATTTTCTACTGCAGTCTACCTGAATGTAGAGATATTGCAACTCACGAAAAGTTGACTTTTTAGAGATACGTGGTTCTCATAAACAGCAACGCTACAAACAGCTTACAGTTGGAACTGTAGAGGTGTATATTAGCCAGTTAAGGGTAGCAAAGTACTCCACCAGCATCACCATTTAGGAACACATATTGTTTATCTCCAGGAGACCCACTTAAAGCTGTCAGATCATGCCAGGCTACATAGAAGTTGGGCTGGCCAGGTGTATTATTAGTCTTTCCAGGGAAATTCCAGGCGTCGCAATTTAAATTAATGAAGGGACAATTTTAATTCGGAAATCAGTGAAGTTCATTTGTTCTGACATTGTCTCTGACAGTAATGGGAGAAATTACAGTTAAATTGGTCATTTATAATATACTCCTGTGGCTTTTGTTAATATTTATGGCCAAATTGTGACAATGAGGCTTTTTTTCAATCATTATTTTCTAAAATAACCAACACGTCCACATATTTCCCTACTTGGGGGTGACTTTAACTGTTAAGTTAACCCAGCATCAGATCATTCCTCCACGATGCAATTGTGATTTCACACCATGCTCCATTAATATTGTCAATTTAATTACTATGATTTAACTCATATATACCCTTGCAGTGAGTTAGCTGTAGAATTTTTGAATTGCTGTGGGCTTGAATAAACAGTGCTTGAATTAGTGGTGAGCAGTGAAATAGCTACTCAGAAATTAATACATTATTTAAAAATGACTCATTGATATTTCTCACACATAAATAAAAGAATTCCAAAATGAAAACATGGGTTTCTTGCAAGGTCAGTATAGTTTCAGTTCAACACAGCAGCTTACCAATGAGACTAATATTATTTATGAAATAGCAAGAACTGTTTAAATTGTTAACTTTTAATTTCAAAATTTAGTTCTGAAAATCACAATTAAAAAAGGCAGCAGGTTTAGTGAGCTGCTGATTCTGGCATTGCTCTCACTGACAAATAAAAAGCCAACAGTGTTATTCGCAGTGACCGGTTTCTATGGGTACTTGACAATTAAAGCGAGGCTGAGCTGAGTACTGCTGAAAGTAACATTAGCATGGCTCTGATCTATCACATGAAAGCCAGATGTACCAGACTTGCTTCTCCCAACCGGAGACACTTACATGGTCTAGACACACAATGCTAGCAGAGAATCCCTCCCTTTAACTATGGGGTGGTCACCATGGATACGACACACTCAACACCAATTTCTATTACTCTCCACATGGCACTGTGTGAAGGCCACACTACCTCAGAAATCCAACTCAAAGCATCAGAAATGAAAGCTTTGACTCTTCATGCCTGGTGAACTGTCACAGGATGGAGGTCATGATCAAACTGACTGCATGAGCCATGAGTATGGCTTTGAATATGGTAAAAAAACAAATACAAACCCCCCCCCCCCAGTGGTGTAACTGGATTATGAGGGATTTGAATTTGACTCAATCAACTCCACAGCACACTTTCATTATCAGAGTCCATGTGTTACCATAAGCCTGTATACATACATTCATTCGTGAGGCATCCCACATGAATTTGTGCATAAACACAATCCTATGCACACACTACTACCTCAAAATGCCTCAATAATTCAAAGCCCAAAGTTTCTCTGCCTGTTTCTCCTCTCTGTTTTTATCAGATATTCCTTTTGCTTGGTAGCTCTCCTGGGAGCAACAGTGCAAGGCTGGAGAATTTCAATCTGGTTTATTCATTTTCTTCCCTTCCATCTCCATCTCAGTCTGGATCAAACAGTGACATCTCATCAGCTTTAACTCACCTAACATGCCATGGCCGACGTTTTTTAAGCTGGCTTGCTAGTTTTATAAAGCATCAAAAATAACAATTAGCCTGAGCTTTCTGTGTAGTGTTGGAGGTCAAGAAGACAATCAGGATGTTTTCTGATTAGGACAGGGATTTTGTGACAAAATTTGAATTCTGTGTCAATTTTTACCTTATGTCTGATAGACTTGCAGACTGGCATGTACCTGACAGCAATCAAATTCCGTGGGCCTTGGCGGACTTTGATCACACATACTGTGAAATGTCTTATATGATCACAGTCATCTTTTAAAGTCTGCAAGGCCACTGGACTGTAGGTATGAAGGTATTATTGGAGAAAATCAACTGAGCACAAACACCTATACCTTTAATGGCTTGAATCTGCCGCTATGAGTCTCAAGTACATGTTCTGTGCACTCTCGTTTTTGCATATCTCAGTGAAATATGGAGTAAAAGTGATTTGTTCACCTGGAGGGCCAGGGGCAAGTTCTGCTCAGAGATCAGAGAACCCTTTTGGACAATCAAAGGAGCTTGTTTGGGTGCCTGTCCACATCTATTGTTTTCCAACCCACTTAAGATGAAACCACGCCCACTTGTATTTGATGCCACTAGTGGTGTGGTTTTAAGATTGATGAGGCAAACAGTGGTAGATCCGTGCAAACACAGTTTCTTCACCAGTCTCAGTTGTTGTAATTTTCGTGACCCACATAATAGTCAATATGCAATGTAATGTTACAGGACAACAACACCACAGCGGAAGACCCATTCAGTACAGCAGTGATTCCCAACCAGGGGTACTTGTACCCAAGGGATACTTCTGGGGTTACCAGGGGGTACGTGGAAAAATTGTGATTTGATAATATAAATCCACATATTTGTCAACATCCAAGTAAGATTACAAATTTGTGTCATGCTGATATTTATAGTTATTGTCAAAGTAACTTACCCACAAAGGTGGTCTGCACGAGTCATGCCTCTGCTTTTCACCAACCTAAATCAACTGTAAGTTGATTATGACTGCAGAAAGACTAGTTGGAAAAAGACAACATAAAGATAAAAGTAAAGATACTTTAATTGGTTGAAACATCCAGTTTCTGTCATTCCAATCGGTACAAAACAACTTGCCCAAAAATACTTAGAAATACTATTGAACAAAACCATAAAGCCAACCCATGATAAAGGAGTATTTAGGACCAGGACAGTAACATTACTTACTAACTGTTGTACTACAGTGTAGCAACAATGCCATTAATAATATTTATAATATAATAATAATTCAGTCTAGCTCACTAACCTTTTTCAGTATCTAATAAATGTAGCTATGCTGACATTGCTGAGCCTCTCTGGTGAAAGATAAACGCTGACATGTCATGTCAGCTAAATGCAATCAGTCAGTGCAGTCAATGTCATGCAATGAGCATGGATTAGTTCAACGTCAAGATGATAAAAATATTACGTAGTGGTTGCAGTCTGAAACCTCTCCGCTAGAGGACACTGAAAACTGCATCATGGCCCCTTTAATATTTCTGAGTGAGCAGGATTATGGTGCAGCTGCAGAATGCTATGCTGAGCAGACGGGCTAGGTATCCACAAGGTATGCTGGTTTCGGCAGCTCTGCGTAGCACACTCAGGCAGAAAATAGTGGCACCAGAGGAGGAGTGACCATGAGCAGCAGCAGTGTGCTGTGCTTAATGGGGAAACTCCACCTCACAACCTGCTGCATCAGTACCGTGGCTGGCTGTTTGTTTACAAACCAGAACAACACATAGTACAGCCTCCATGCTTGACTCAAACTTTTAAATTATAGTCCTTCAGAATTAACGTTTCCCATTACTCTATTCTCTGATAAACAGTAAATTCAACTACTACTACTGTAGCAGTCATGTACAGTTGAGGCTTTCGTAGTATGTATGGAAGTGGGAGTGTGGTTTCATCTCATCTGGTTTGGAAAAACAATAGACACAGACAGGCGCCCAAACAGGCTCCTTTGATTCAAAAGGGTTCTCTGAAGAGTGCCTGCCCCTGGCTCTATAGATACACAAATGAAGTTTGCACTGAGATACCGTATGCGGTGTAAAAGTAAGAACACACAGAACCTGTCATTTGTGAGCAAAATAAAAAAACACTTTGTTTTGTATCATATTCACTGCAGCAACAGTAGAAAAAATACAACAAGAGATATAGAAGAGTGCATATATTATCAAAAAGCCAGCACACATCAAAAGCAAACAAGACAAACACCTAGAGGCAGGAGACCAGTCGGCAACATCTGTGCAAGTAAAAGAAAAAAACGTCCCTAATGTCACAGTTAGCTGTTGTTCCTGGAAAGACACTTTAACTGATCTCTGTGTGTCGCTGTTAATAATACCATTCACTGGTGACAGGCACATTTCCCTGTCAATGGACCATCAGTGTCCTGCAGCTGCTTGTGATGTAAATACCCACGGCAGGAAAGCGAAGAGGTGAGGCACAGGTAGTGATCAAATGAGTGTGTGTATGGGTGTTTGTGTGTGTGTATGCAATGAGAGGAGGGTGTGTTTGCATGAATGTGCATTAGAAAGAGGGAGAAAGGAACAAAGAGAGAGAAAGAGAGAGAGGAGAAATGGGGACAGAGCAAGACTTCTGTCAAGCATGATTTGTGTAAGTTACATCGGGCCAGGTCAGAGTTCACTGAGCAGCATGCACTCTGCAACTGATGATGTTTGTAAGTGTTTGTTTTCTCAGACTGAAAATTTACTGACTTCTTCATGACTGTAAGTCATGTAAATCATCTTGCAACACGTCATGGCCCATGCGATATGCATCCGATTGCATTACCATCGATCTTGTACAATAAATATTCATATGAAGCAACTCTGTGATACGACACGATGCAAAAGAATAGCTATGCAATTCAACATGTAAATCATAAATGACTTCCCATATTTGTAACTCTGTAAGCCTCTCATTTATGCAGTTTCTTTTTGATCTCTCTTGTACTTGGTTGAAGATACTAGAAGACGTTTTGTCCCTCATCCAAGATACTTCTTCAGTTCTGAAATGACTAGTAGGGAAACTATTTTAACCTCTACTCTAACTGGTAGGGAAACTATTTAACCTCTGTGGGATCGTTTGCCAGGATCAACGATACCGCTGGTGTGTTAGTGCCCCTGGCTGTGATAACGACAGTCGTTATGGTCTTTAGAACCGCCCGTGGCCAATTCTGAATGACCTTCGCTTGGTATCTTCACCTGAGGCCAAGAGGTGTAGTCATGTAGGTCTAGTATCTTCAACCAAGTCCCGTTGTCCTTGACATTAACCTTCTTTTGATAACTATGACCTGGATGACTGAGAACCTTCACAGATATCTGACATAAGATAAAATAAAACCAGGACCTGGACCTTGCATGAAACCTGTCCTTCTTTTCTGTTCTCTGTCTCCAGTAACACTTTAATAACCCCTCACACATTTAACAGTTAAACAACTTTAGGTAGTTGCTAGTTGGGCTGAATCCAAGCGGGAGGCAGACGTCTCCACGGTCACACCATGTCGCCACTTCTGGTGAGTTAGTTTTTAGGTTAGCCGTGCTGCCTGTGCACTTTGTAGCGGCATGGTGTATTCTGCAAATTGCATGCGTCTTGTCTCCAAACATTTGATTTATAGGATTTCGGGGGAATGTGTAGCTCTTCCTCCTCCATGTTACTCTAATGTTACACGCCTCTGCCTCTGTAGTAGCTGACAGGCAGCAGTGGAGATGAGAGAAACCCTTTAGGAGTTTTATTTAATAAAATTAATTTAATTTGATTCCAAATGATTAGTCGTATTTCTAAATAATAAAGGCATGGGGACTCTACTAATAATTGTTTATAAATACATTGGTGCAAATATGTTAGAAACAATCCATCCCAAATTGTACACACTTTTTTAATCGGCCCAATTGCATCTTGAACTTTTATGCAGAAGTGTGGACGCACGTCACATGACTTTGACTCCAGTCACACTCCATATCATCACATCATAAAGATGATGACTTTAGGCCCCATCCACACTACTACGGAGGCCTTTTGCTATGATTGCAGCTCCCGTCCAGACTAAAACGGCAAAAAAGGAAGACCTAAAACGGAGAAGTTTGGAAATGCTGCCGACCCCTTTTTGCGTTTCAAAACTCCAGAGGGTGTTTTAGTGGGGACGGGCAAAAATGGAGGACTTGTGGCCAGCCTATAGGCACACCTGTAAAATAACCATGCTGTCTGATCAGCATCTTGATATGCCACAACTGTGAGGTGGATGGATTATCTCGGCAAAGGAGAAGTGCTCACTAACACAGATTTTGACAGATTTGTGAATAATATTTGAGAGAAATAGGCCTTATATGTACATACAGAAAGTCTTAGATCTCTGAGTTCAGCTCGTGATGAATGGGGGCAAAAACAAAAGTGTTGCGTTTATAAATTTGTTCAGTTTAAGTATATACATTATATATACAGTATATAGTGGTATTCAGTTTGATCAGCAGGCCGGCTGATAATTTTATGGCGAAATGCCTACATCTAATATATTTTGCTACTAACATTTGAAAATCTGCTAAAATCATAAACATTTATGATTTATGATTTATGATTTTTTCCACACTAGCAGCAGGCTTCTCTTGGATAATGTCAGTCTACAACTTTGGTTCAGACTGAAAGAACTCTTTCTTATCACCTTTTCTCACCTGCTAACTAGGGGCAGTCCTCCAATTACTCACCAACTTTTTTTAAATTGAACCAGCCTAAAATGTTTTAAAGTGTACATATATTCATGCTTCAAACAGGACAATTTTAATAACTGTTGTGATGCATTGACTTTTCATCAACGCGACTGTCAGGTCAAATCTATAATTTGTTTATGACTTAAATACTTAAATACTTAAATAGTCTAACATATTCAATTCTCATCAGCCATCTGTACTTTGTTTAATGTTAATTAATAACCAAATGTTGCATGCTAACGCACTGAACTAATCTGTTGGTTAACATGGTAAACATTAGGCTACCTGCTAAACATCACCATGTTAGCATTTTCATTGTGAGCAAGTTAACATGCTCACATGTGGGGTGGTGATGACAGATGCATTTGGTGTGAGAGACCCGGGTTCAACTCCCCACTGTGATCATCCACCATTGTGTCCCTGAGCAAGACACTTAACTCCTAGTTTCTCCAGAGGTGTGCAACCTCTGACATATATGGTAATTGTATGGCGCTTTGGATAAAAGAGTCAGTGAAATAAATAAATGTAACATTAGTGTTTCGAAGAACCACATTGTCTCCATTTTAGCTACTTTGCACTGGCTCCCGGTGATGACAGTAGAATTTAATTTAAAAAGTAGGTTTTAAACTTTTTAATGGAGCTTATACTTAGGGATGATTTCTTCTCTCTGAAGAGGCTTAAAGTAATGGCTTTAGTAATGGTTTTTTAATGATTTTTTAAAATAAAGTTTGTACTTCTTCATCTTGTTTTACCATCATGTATTTTATTGTTCTTTGTTTTTTTGTATCTTAACATGTGTTTTAATATCCAACATTGCCTCTGTTATTACAACAATTATTATACCTGATTCATTTAATTATTTTCTTATCTTAACAAATCTTGGTTGCTCCTCTAAGATGTTATCTGTTTCAGTATATCAAATGACTTTTCTTAATGTTAAAACTAGCAAGATTGAGTTTGAACATTGCTGAATGACACGCTAATCATACACTGATACCATACCATGTAGTTTTAGTGAAAAATAAAATATAAACAGCGCTGCAGTCTGGCCATAATACATCCCTCTCTTTCACCTCTTTTGTTGTGAGACATTATGTTTAATCCCCTTGTCACCTATCTCTCCTCTCTCATCGCTGAGCTGTGCGTCACTATCCAGACCTCCATCAGAGAGGTGCTTGCTAATACTTGAGTGTGCTGCTGGGCTGCCTGCTGGGATAGGGGGATTATCTGATCACCTGTTCCATGCTGGATTCCCTCACTCTCTATCTAGGAGAGCTGCAGGTTTTAGTTGCAGGTGGTGTTATCCCCTTCAGCCCTCCCTCTGTTATATATTCCCTCATTACCTTTTCTCACCTGCTAAGTAGGGACAGTCCTCCAATTACTCGCTATTGAGGGTCACTATTGACACCATAAATGAGCATGCATCCCAGCAGGTATTTCTCACGAGAGAACTTCATATGCGTAGGATAGGATTCCTCCCATGGCCAAAAGTGTTACCTCAGAGCTCAACAAAAGATCCTTTCATCCTTTCTAATGCAAGAGGGAAATAGTGTGTTTCCCCTGGAGATATTTGCTAACACATTCTTGTAGTGGGTCATTTCCTTCTGTAGTACTTCCAGTAAAGACAGTGGTATAAATATATTAACTATTACACTGGAGTCATAAAAAAAGCACTGTCCTCAATTTCTAAGGCCCATATCTCAAAGTGATGCTCTATACATTGCAGTCCAAAGCCGGGACGGATCTTTTAAACTCGCAACCCAAGATGTGCAGACATATCCCCCTTCTATGAGAACCAGGCCAACATGCTTAGCCATTGGCTCCAGTCCGTGCTATTGTGAGCTGTTCATCAATCACGTAATGACTTAAATGTGGTATCAAGAGAGCCTTCCACACAGCAAATTAATTTTTTCCTTTTTGCTTTCCTTTTTATGAAGCATTTATGAAGAGTGCTTTGCCTGTCATCAACATCGCCTGCAGGAAACTAACAGCATCAGATCCACCCTTGAAAATAAGTAGTGCTTTTGAGTTTGTTCCATCTGTGGCTTGTTTAAATGACCTGGCACAAGTCCGACTGGGTGTCATGTTCACATTGTCCTCAAACTCCCTTCACACTGTATACCATAATTATACATAAACTCCTGAGGCAGTTGCACAAATATGTTTTCCTTATGCAAAACACAAAGCGGCTGCTTTGAAGTTACAAGTAAAGTGTTTTCGAACTGTGGGTGAAAGGGTGTTGTTCGAGTGTGAGTCATGCTAATGTGCCAAAAGTCTTAGTAAATTTCGTGCATAGGGCTAATGTTGGCTGATGCCAGGGACCAGATCCATGCTGGAAAACCCTCTTGAGGTGACACTGCCAACAGGTCGTGTAAGGAGAGCACAAAAGGTTTCAGAGAAGGACAGAAATCCAGCCAAGCCTAGAAACCAAAACAGTTTGTGGTTCAAAAGGTTCATGCAGAGTTCTGTTTGATGAAGTCTTTTGCTCTCGCTCTGAACGAAATGAAAGCCAGTGTCATTTCAAACAGTGCGTTACTGACAGGATTGCTGTGTTAATGCTGAATTGAAAACAATTAAAGGACATGACAGATGGTGTTTAGAAAGTATGGGGGGGGGGGGCTTTTTGACACAGGCCATCACATAACCTGCTCATATATCCATCTGAGTAGAGGGCGATCCAGTGTTGCACTCAACACTATCAATAATTGAAAGTGCATAAAATCTAATGACTTTGTCTCCTGGGTGCCCTGGGTAAAACATCTGTAGCATATGAGCATGGGATGACATCTGATCATTTAGCATTTACCAGCTGTCTCCTGGGTCGTCCACTCACCACTGAACTAACCTTTAGTGACGCTTCGTTATTGGTGTTAATGGCAAATAATAAAAAAACATCCTGTATGATTGGTTGTACCTAAAATGGTTGGTTGTACCCAAATTATGAAAATAAAAAAAAGATAAAATAAACTATCATGAATTATTGTGGCATATATCCATGGTTTTATTTTGTACGTTTCTTTGAAATTTCAGTTGCCACACCAATACAATAGAGTGAAATCTAATTCTGTCTGTGGTGTTAAAAAAATTGCATTTAAAAGATTCAACACCAACATGTCTTTCCAGAAACAGCATCCACAAATCAACCTGTCAACAATCATCCACAGAATAGAAAGTAGAAAGTAATTCCAATTAAAACTGCTCATACTGAGGTGTTATCCTGGGCAACTGGAACATTTTGTCTTTAAAGACACAATGTTGTTACCTTTACCTGTAATTTTCAATGCAGGATTGTAAAATCTTGTTAAAGAAGCACTACCTTCAAGGATCATTTAAGTAGTCAGGCCTTCTTAATATTTTAAATGCAATACATTTTATTTTTTGGCCACTTGGGCGTACGATTGCCACTATTTAGCGGAAACGAATTGTGAACACAGCACTGACATAATATCACATTTTAAGCGCACTTGTTTACAAATCCAGAAGTTACAGAGCAACGTTATCACTTATTTGTAGTTGTGCTGGTGAATGTAAGTCCAATATTGACTCTCTTCAAACTCCTTTGTCTGTCTCCACCAACTCAGTTAATAAATCATTCTGACATTTAAAGTTTGATATGTATTTTTTTTTTCTATTTAAAGCAGAGAGCTGTTCATTTAATGCTCGTTGCTTGTGCTACTTGCACATGGTCTTGTATTGTTGTATTCTGCAATATAATGGTATCTTTCCTCCAAGGAAGCACAATGGCATTTGGTGATGTACAGTAGCATTGTACAGTTTGTGTGATTGAAGTGTAGTAGTATGGGAATTTGGTCACTGCCAAGATGGTACAGCACCATGGTATACAATAGTATTACTATGAATTGTTCCAACATGGTAGTAACCAAATTACTATGGCATTTTTTATGGTATCACAATGATACTTAAGTCTCAAGTCTATGACTCAAACTGATTGTATTTTTGCGTATTGTGAGCACTTCAAATGAAGCAATATACTCACACTAGCACAGCCCCTTTAACGCTGTTCTGTTTTTGGTCTGAACTCCTGATAAGTCCTTGGCAATTCACTGTCTGTTTTTAGAAAAGTGAGGAAGTTTTAGTGAAGACATCCAGGTGCACACAATGTTCAGCCCAGCAGCCACTCCCATGACATCATTCAGTCCAAGTGGATTTAGTTCACACCCAAACACAATTAAGGATTAATGCATTAAAAAAGTATTGATCATGTTTGTGTAAAGTACAAAAGTCTATTTTAGTGATTAAGGATAAACCCAACGTTGAAACTGTTAAAGTATGTATATCATTTAGTGATGTTGACAGTGTTACTCAGTTCCCAAAGAAATTAATTAAATCCAGGCTTTGGCCTTTAGTGCTGCTGGCGCTTTGTAGTCTACACACTGAGAAGCAGAGCAGCCCAGACATGCATGGCCCACAGGCCCTCCAGCATTATGGCAGAAAATTACCTCAAGTACCTCACAGAGAGACCAGGAGTATTTACAGTACTTAAGTTTCTGTCACACTCACAGCTCCAATGCGGACATGTATCTATGCTGTCCTACGTACTTGCACTCAAGCTGAAGGACACCAAGTGTACATGCAACATGCAAACGTTACAGTTGGAAATGTTTTAAACTAATTTGAAGGATTCCTACTGCCAGTCTTTATTGGAATCTTGTGGAAGGATTTATGGGTGAAACTGATGTTACAGTATGTATGTTTTTGTTATTTCCTCAGGCACACACCTACTGTATGTCAGTCACAGTAGGACAGCAACAGGGAGACAACATGAGTCAGCAAACTCTGATTTGGCACAGAAGAGAACAAATGGTTTCATGATGCGTAACAGCTCACCCCCTTTGTAAAAAGAAGTGAGTTTCCATCATTGTTGGGTGGTTTACATGCAAGTCACCCACTAATGTGTGCAAGGCACACCCTCAAATATTGGAACTGTAACCATGGCACTGGTAACCTACAAGCTGGTTCAGAGGAAAGACGCCAATGTCAGCAAGGAAGGGGAAACCAGGAGGGTACATAAGCATCCTTCCTTTGTGGTTTGATAAAATGTAAAATGTACTAAACATTCCTTGTTTTATTATTTTATTTATTTCTTCTGCCATGATAGCACCTCCGATATTAGTGTTCTCCATGTGGCGTAAACTTTTTAGTTCCAACTGACAATGTAGACACTGATCATTTGTTTTATGCAAAATATGTGTGGGCAGACACTGAAAAGAGTTAATAGTATCACTTCAATTCAAACGGGCAGGCTGCTGCGTCAACTAATGACCCACGTTGTTGGCCACTGCTTACCATTTACAATATGAGCACTCTGTGACACACAATTGTCCGTTTCATGATTCACGTATCAGAGTAACATACAGAATGCACAGGGTTCAGTGAGTTTTCACAGTCTGGTGATTTACTTTCACCACAATTGGCCCTATGAAAGAGAGACAACAGATCTCAGCACTGAGCGTACGGGAGCTGCACAGTTGTTGTAATAACATGAACAAAAAGTAACGCTGTCTCTCAAATGTCTGTCAGCCGCAGTATCATGAGGCTATAATTTTGTCAGACTTTAATGTAGAACCACTCTGCATTACTCAGAGATAATAGAAAATATCCACTCTGCTGTCCACTGTTATACTGCTGCATGTAAAGTGCGATAAAAGTTTTTTTGGTGTACCAACTTGTTTACCTTTGGTTTGGTTAGAGGTTTCCTAAAGCCTTCCTCAAACTACTGGAGGACAGGTCTGACCTTTCTTCCAGCTGGATGTTGGTTTTTTATTTAGGCGGAGACAGCAAAGGGAGCAAGAGGTGAGAAAAGTTAAGCCCTTTATTGCAGGCTGCATTGCAGTCTGTTGTATTGAGGTTGATGTACTGTAGAAGAAGTGGGTAACTCGGTGTCCTTTCTATGTTTCTATGTTCTTTTTTTCCTACACGGTTGTATAGTGAGTGTGTAGCAAGTATAATGTTGGCTTCAGTCGAAAGAGGCCCAAAGATAGACCCAGAAATGTTATTCATATTCATACGTGTTTTAAGCTGCATTAACTTTAGTTGGGCTAAATTTAATTAGGCTACGATTCTGGGGGTGTTCGTGACTTCATGGTGGGATGGGTGAGGGTGTGGGAGAGGAAGGGAGTATCCTGTCCCTGCAGAAACAATAGCTGTACAGACCGGTATTGAGAGTTTGCAGGATTAGTTCCCATAGAGAGTTTAAGATAACCTTTCAGCTCTGGTAGTGGGCAACTCCCAACACTTCAACCAAGCAAGCACACATGGTTGGCATGGAAATAGAGACACTGAAAACCTATGCATCACTTCCTTTAGGAGGATATCAGTCGACATAAAGATAAACTAAAACATAGGAACAATTATTTATCAATGTCATTGTGTTTTAGGGGTAGGTAGGGGAAGGGTATCTGAGGCAATTAATGTCAGGAAATAAAGAACACTGAGTCACACCAAGGTGTTGAAAATGAAAATGATATATCAAAGTCAAGTATTACCTAAGATATTTTGTTGTACTCCCCATTTACCTGGAATTGACAGGGAAAACATATTCAGTGTTGAAATATAACAGTCAGGTTCAGGTCATCCTTCGCACTCCTTTCAGACGCAGTAATTATACCTGCTTAATAAGGCATTGTAACATGAGATTGGCCCTTCAAGCGATCCACTGTCTGACTGTGTTTCAATACCGTGTTAACAAACAATGCTGACATTCATTTGAACTCATCTGTCTTTGCTAAAGATGTCTACAGTCAAATTGTGACATGCACCAATGGTGCAACTGGCCAGGCAGGTTGGGACAGTTATCACAGCTCACTCAGATTAGTAGAACCTAAATATTGGTTGGATTGACGGGGTCACGACCTCAGTGTCCTACCGAAAGACAGGAAATGAATGAGCCTAGAGGAAGTATTGCACTCTTACCCACTATGTGCACCACGACATCCTCAGGAAGTATCAATGGAGGCGAGCGGTGCCAAGTTAACAGCACAATAGATAACAGGCCAGTGGGAGAGAGTGCAGATTGTTACTCATATCACTGGCCTCCACGTCTGTGAGGGTGCATCCACAGTCCACTTTGTTTTCAAACTCACTGGAAAGTCACTGTGCTTGTCAACATTTAGGTAAAGCACAGAAAAGTTGAACTACACAGAGGAGAGTTTATGATATGGACTCACTGGTTTTCTGCGTGCCAGACTGTCAACCTGAAGAGGACAAACGGGCTGCTGACAGAGGCAGAAAGATTGGTAGCAGTTATTAGCGTGGTGGTTGTGTAATGTGTTTCTGACAAGTGGTTGAGAGTTGTAGTAGCAACTATTGCAGTTATGGGAGTGTGGGTATCATGTGGCCTGCTTTTTAATATGATCAGCACACAACGAGGAAGCGTTTCATCTGAAAAACATGAAACTGACACTGAAACAACCTAAACTGTAAAAATTAAAGATGCAAATAAATGGTACAAATCCAGTACATATACAATACAAAAAACTTTACTTTGGTTTCAATTTATTTATTTATTTCTGTACAGTGAACATAATTATACAGTAAGCTTATCATAAAGACCTGAAACTAAAATCAAACAACAAAATCAGCCTACCAGTACCTTTATAGTTCAACGCACACAATAAACGAGACATAACGAACTTTATGTCTCGTTTGTTTAGTGTAAAAATTACATGTTGTTTTATGGAGAGTTTTGTGTGGGACTATTTCTGGGCTGGAAGCAGTTGCCCAAGTAATCAGCAGAGACTCTGGGAAGTTAGTACTCTTGGTCAAGAAATAGACTGGCACTTTCATTTTTATTTTGTTCCTGTAGGGATTATCAAATGAGACAGAACTTAACAGAATTGTAAATTAGTGAGCTTTAGAGGTGCTGGTAGGGGTATTTTAATACTTTTTGATAGAGCTGTTTATAGCTGTTTCTCCCTGTTTCCTGTCTTTATGCTAAGCTATGCTGGCATTTATCATAGAGACATGAGAGTGCTATTGATCTTCTCGTCAAACCCATGGCATAAAAGTAAACCAGTTTGTTTCCCAATGTGTCAAATTATTCCTTTAAACAATATTTGATTAATTGACCAGTTAAACAGATAATTAAATGAGTGACTTGATTTTGGGCCACAAGCAAATGTGAAATTCTCGACTTTCAAACTCAGTGGGCAGAAACAATCTGGTTGGTGGTGAAATACTCCAGTCTTTTAAAGGATGGAGTCATGCAACATCGGGCAATATGTAGCTAATCTGCTTGGGAAAATATCTGTAGTCAGAGCCCTTCCCATTTCCTGGGATGTTTATGGTTATATTGTCCTGGGATGGTAGCTGGACCTCCCAGATAACTAGTTTTACAGATTTTAATACATAATCATTGAATGTGTGAAAATTATTTCTGCTACATGTATATCTGAACACTTCAGTGGTTCACTGATGTAATCCAGTTTTTACTTCTCCCAAGGGTCCGAGCAGCACAACATAAACTCTGTCCTAGTTCAGTACCTCCCAGAAAGTTGGTGTGTAGAGGAAGTATGACGCATACTAAGTATGAATCATATATGTCCCACCTAGAGGACTTGGTTGTGTTTCTTTTTTTATAATCAGACCCAGTCCTCTGCTGAATGAAATCACCATTCAAACTTGGGTAGATGGATTATTTGTTCAAATTTTGCCACTCAACTTTACAGTGACAGCCAAAAAAGGACCCCAGACGGGCCAGGCTCGGAGAACAGAGGTGTATTGAGAATCTCAAAGAGGGCTGGCTATTTCTCCCCAGGCTGATGTCTCGGTTTGTGATTTTATTCAATTACCGAGTATTTACCTTTCACGTAATGTCAACACTGATGGAGAGCAGCGGCGGGTAGAAATTAACTCACCTGTTCCTCAACACACACATTATATTGTGTCCAACAACCACACACAATTTAAACGACACAGAAATGCATGTGGACGTGGCACACACTGTGGCATGAGTTTGTTTATCCAGCTCGGTCAAAACCAGCAAACGGCTCTTGTTCCCTTCCCCATTTGATGTGTGAAAAGTGGAAGGAAATCAAAGTCATTTCCTTCATTCTGGACGCTGTGGGTTGTGGTTCCCTGGGGCAGGAGGGGCGAGACTGGCAGTAAAGTATCGTTGAGTCTGCAGAGTCTGGGAAGTGTACGGAGCACCACGTGTTGCCAAAACCAACAGAGGAAACTGTTGCTCAGGGCACCAAACACAGGTAAAGGGAAAAGGAAGGTGGTCCAAGCACTGAATTGTAATCTCTGCTCTAAGGAGTAGCATACTTTCATTCAGTGTGATCAGAGAGCCCAAAATCCCCTTCTTCACTCCTCTTCTTCTTAGTTTGCTCATTTGCTTGTTTAACTGAGTCACTGACTCACATTCAGTCGCTCACCTCAGAAGATGAGAAAAGTTTTTTCCAAAACACTTGATTTGTTGAATAAGTTTTGCACTATTGAGAGTTTCCCTGTGATCTAGATATGATGCTTTTCTTTTCTCATTTAAATGCTAATAACTTTGACGACATCATCTAGAGAAAGTGCTGGGAGCAAAGCTTTTCTCCTATCTGGTCACAGCACAAGGTGAGCACCTGCCTGCTGAATTTGAAATATTGCTAAGTCTTGTAGTTGGCGCTACAAGGCAGTTTTAGCTTTGTTTGACGACTTTGTGCATGCATGCGTGCACACAAATATGTGGGTGTGTTTGTGTGTGAGAGAGAGTGAGTGTGCTAGCTGCAGACATTAGACTTTCAGAAATCAGTATTATGTTGAGATGCCTGGCAATGAGGTAGTCGTAGCCAGTGTGCAACAAAGAGCACATTGTGATTTAAATTCACTTTGTTTTGGGAGAGGGCCAAGTTGTGATCAGACAAGCATTATTATGTACAATTTTTAGGTACCTGTACTTTATTTGACTATTTCCATTTAATGCTCCACTATGTTTCAGATCAAAATATTGTACGTTTTTCTCCATTACGTGACAAAGCTGTAGTAAATAGTTTCTGATAAATTTACATCCTAAACATATTATGAGCTTATAAAATGCTTTGTTAAAGAATAAGCTACCCAAATGTATATAAAGAAGTTCAAATTAGCTTCCCCTTGACCAACTACAACATTAAAATGCCACCTACACATTAATACATGAGTGATAATGATCAAAAAACACCACAGGGGCAACTCTGCGTAATGAGGAGTTTGGTGTTTTATACCTATTACACTGTATTCCCAGTCCTATATGGTAGCTCTGTGACTCCTGTATGGCAGCTTTGCATAATTCAAAGTTCAAAAAAATTATTTTCTATCTTATACAGGCTTTTCATGTAGGCCGTCATTTCAGCCTCTGTCTGAAACAAGCTGTAGACGCTCCTGTCTCTTTAAGGCCTCTTTCTCAAAGCCCACTGTCTTCTGATTGGCCAAGACCTGAAGCATGTTACCACACTGTTGTTGCCCATGAACATCCAACTTTGTAACATTGTAGATAAGTCATAAAATATGGAAAAGCATAATAGCTCTCCTTTAAGTACATTTATATGCTGAAACTGTACTTTTACTAAGTAACATTTTAAATGCAGGACTTTTACTTGTAATAGAGTATTTGTAAAGTTGTATTGCTACTTTTACTATTTCTAAATACCCCTTGCGCCACTGTTTTTCTATTTCCATGCATGTTACATACAGTGATGTGATGTGTGGAGGCTTTGTAAG
This sequence comes from Micropterus dolomieu, assembly GCF_021292245.1. Lineage (NCBI taxonomy): Eukaryota > Metazoa > Chordata > Actinopteri > Centrarchiformes > Centrarchidae > Micropterus > Micropterus dolomieu. The sequence continues at coordinate 44,313 of NW_025741930.1, forward strand.
TGTTTAAAGGCGCCTTTGACGCAGCTAGCATTAGTAACAGACGAAACAGACGAAACAGAGCGACAGCAACAGAAAGATCTCGTCACCACATTTTAACCTCCAGCCCAAGATAGAAGCTGAAACCTTACATGGTTCAACACAATACAAAAACAGAAAGCAGCCTCTATAGAACAGTGTCACATCTCTCCGCACACATTGAAAGTGGGATTGTGTTATAGATGATCTCTTGTACTGTGTAAGAATCACAAGTGCTAATATAACACCTGGCATCTGTTCATGCCCCGTAGGCAGAGCCCCAGAGAAAGCACTGTTCACACCTCAGCTGGAATGCAGGTTGCAGAACATTAAAACAACTTCATACACCACTTAGATAGATGTCAACAGCAGCTTGGAATCATGCACTGGCGAGATTTTTATCACAGATATTACAGTTCAGGCACACTTAGGAGCAAGAAGCCTTTCTGGGTAATATATACACAACTCACCTTGGATTCCCATCAAGGAGAAAAGGTCGACTATAGGCAGGGCTGACAGCTGATTTTTTTTGTCCCTTTCAGAAAACTGGACCGGGTGAGGAATGAGGAGTGATGTGGCTTTGGAGAAGCTGAAGGCCTTGCTTCTCACAAAATCTGCCGTGTCGTTACTGAATAGATAACTTGTCCTGAAAAGGAAGAAGTCTACTTGGACTCATCAAACTGATCCTTTTCTATTTGACCTCTGCCAAGTCACTTTTAAAAAAGAACCTTTATGTTGGGTCAGACTGCAAAGTGAAGGCTACAGAGCCAACGTCATGGCTTCATATGGAAGAAAGGTTGAGCGGGACAGCTTCTTTTGGCCCCATTGAGCCAACACCTGAAAACCTGACAAACTTTCTCTCTGACTCCCAGACGGGCTTAATGGTAAAACGAGTACATGCAATTTAAAGCTCCAGACTGAATGAGGAGCAGATAATGTAGGTGTGAAAGGACACTGAATGGAATATGATTAAAAAAGGGGAAATGTTTAATTTTCTCAATGAGCTTTAGAAAATCTTCACAGACAGTAACTCTGTGACTTTGAAGTGTCCAATCAGTGTTTGAATAGAGGAGCAAATTAAGCATTTTAATCGACATTTGGTATGCCATCAAATGAATTGCATGTCTTGCACGTTTTTTCAAATCAATGGGTACATAACTAAGATAAGACTTTTAATTTCTGATAAGTTGGGCCCAACAATCATCACATTGTCTGTGCTCTAAGTCACTAAAATTGACTTAGCAAGTCAAATAATCACTGAAATAAAGTGAGTGTAACGCTGTAATAAACTTTTATTCTGAAACTTTTACCCAGTGAATGGTTCAGTTAATATAAATAATTTTATCTTTGCAATACACAAAAGTATAACTCAAGTAGGTAAAAGTGAACTTGTGAGCATGTAAAAAGGATTTCTTTTGAAGCCACTCAGTTGTTGATTGAGAGAAAAAGAACACATGTAGGCACCATTTAAGCCAAATCCTGTTGAACATTTTCCCTCCACACCTCATGTGTGGGTGGCAGATGGTAACTCGCTGGTTGTCACAGCGATAGAAGATGGAAATACAGGCAACTGAGTCAAGCAAGCAAACACCTCCTTCGTGAAAGACACTCTGCCATCCTATAGCAGCTATAGAAGGGCTATGAGACCTGAACTGAGCATGCATATAACAGCTATGTTACTTCATGCTAATAACCTACATAGATTGTACTGTTTTCCTGACAACGGCTGGTTTCACTGTTACTTAATGCTTCTGTCATCATCTCTCCATCATATGAGCTGTTTTTCTTTTGGTCATTAAGAGATCCAAAATGGTAAATTTATGATAATACTGTTTCTCTTCTTCTTTCTAACCTTCTTAAAAGTTAAAATTTCAGTGTTTCTTCTTAAAAACCTAGAATCTTTTATGTCACAACTGATCAAATGACCGTGTGTACTGGTAAGATGTTGCTCGTCACTAAAGTAGGCGGACCAAGGTTCCAATAATGAACAGCTATCTCCACACACAAGTGTTTTTGATAACATCAGATAACATTGTGGCCAGAAATACAACTCCAAATGAAAGTTAATGTTGCTCCATGTCTTATGTTTGCCTTGTTCGCCATCAACTTGATAGATAATATGTCAGTGTTGTGTTTATAGCTTGTTTCCCCCCAAAAAATTCAGGTAATGCAGATTGAAATGTCATGTTGTACAGCTGCAGCAGCTTAGTAAACCCTATATACACTGTTATCAGATTATAGGATTTTAAAATGTGCTCATACAGGTAATACTTTGGTACATTTGAATTTCAATTTGAATTGATCAGCAATAAAGAAGGACATCTTTTGGGCTGGCAGGTTGTGAAAACTCCCTTTGACTAGTTGGACCATTTAAACACTTATTTCAAGAAGTGACTGCAGACATTCTGGACCAAAATCTTACCTCTGTAGACTTGATTAAAGTCCTTTATTAATCAACTATTAGGCTAGATTTATAACTGCAGACTCAGTGGCTTATTATGTGAGAAACCCATGACCATTATAGATTACCAACATTTATACCAAAAGGTGTCCTTCTTGATTGATATAATAATATATAAAATAATGAATTATTAGTTTCCCCCTATTTCTACATTAGGCTGTAAAGTTTCATTTGAAGTAGCCCAACATTTGTGCCACTTTTTGCACTCAGCGTAATAATAAAGATCATTTAAATAGGGACAATTATAGAAACACAACTTCAGTATTGACTTTGGATGAGTAGTGTCCATTCTTTGCCCCAGCAGCATTCCCTGACAGCATATAGTGGCGTAATACGGTAGTAAATCATATCACCCCCCGGCTGCCTGATGGGCGGCTCGGCTCATCGCTGCCCGCCTTGTGGGTGTGTTTTAGGCAAATGGGCCTCTGCATCCACCTGCTCGCGCCCTGCCTCTCTACAGTCAGGAGCGCCCAACTTTCCAGAGGAGCACACGCTGCGTGCCTGGACCTCTCTACGCCACAGGGACCTTGTTTCCAGCTGTTTTCCCCCACGAGATGTTGATTGCGGTCGTGCGGCGACAATATCTCCTCGTCTCGCGGTCGCGCACAGGGTTGAACTAGAGAAACACTATCTCCTTTTTTTTTTTTTCTTACTGTACAACTCCGGGGCCAATACCCACGCAGTGTGCACAGGTACAGACCGCCCTCCTGAACAGGGACTGTACAGTCGCAGCACCGGGATTTTCTCTTGATATTATTGATTTCAACTTGGAGACGAAAGTGACCGATCTGTTGGAATTGCTTTGTTCAATGACTTGCAAGGTTGGATCTGAAGTTATATTCGGAAAGCTGTAACAATAAGGTAAGGCTTTTCGTGCTGTTGCTTTTTATTTTCTATTTAAATCTGCTTATTATTAATTTAAAAAAAGGGGTTAGCCTACATGTCTGCAGGTTTTTTTATTTATTATTTATTATTTCCAGCATGCCCTAATGGCTGTTTTGTTTTCTCTTATAAACATATGAATAGAAATACCTAATCATAATTTTAATTTCCTATAGATCGCAACTTTCTCTTCATACGTGAATCATTGCCGTGCGCTCTAAAGCCGCACCAGACTGTTTACAGTTCTGTCGTCCATGTGTAGCCAAGGCTGCCAGTCTGTTACGCACGGATTTCAGTCTATATCATGTTTCAGCAACATTGACATTTTATTGCATACATTTTGTATTTTTAGAGTTTATTTTCGAGTTTAAATATGAATGAAGTATAGCCTATTATTTTCATTGTAAAATGTCCGGCATTCATACCAGGGAAGGAAGCTTTTTAATTGTCTCAATTGTTGTGAAATATGACAAATCACCAGTGTTTCTGTAATGTCTTGGACTTCACCAAACGCAAGTGGATACACCGCGAGTAGAGCAGCAGGATTCAGGAGGAGGGTTATGTTGAAACTTTACTTTCTGAACCCTGAATAACTTGTGGTTATTGGTTTTTGTGTTTGGCTTTATGTATGTGTTGTAATGCTTGCATTTCATTTGTCCACCATGTGGCAGTTATTAACTTGCAGACCCAAACAATAAAGAAGCTGAGAGCATCAGTGGATGTGATGTGCTTTTTCTTCAGTAGGTTTAAAGCTGTTTGGACTGGCGTGATAGATTTAAGAAGTTTAATATGTTTCCATAAAAGGTCCTTTTGTAAACTTATTTATACATTTTTTTCGACATAAAAGTACTGGAGGAGAATAGACATATTTATCGTTGCAGTATAATGTGAGTGAACTCTCTGTGTCGTTCTGTATCCTCAGTGTCATTTGTGAGCAGTGCCTTGTTTGATTTCATCTGCTTGTGTGAAGGACTTGGCCTCTGTCTCAGAATAAACAGCTGGGTGGTTAACACATTGTCAGAAAATACCCAGGGTTTAAACAGCTGGTTATGCTCATAAATCCACTTCAGCCAACTAGTCTAAGGACTCTGCTGAGGTCTCCAACGGTTTGTTTGAGATGGAGACCTGGTCCAAATGAATGTTGTTAGTAGAAACATGGGGAGAAGAGATTTGTAAACTATGAATTAGGGATTGACAATAAAACAATAACAATAATTATCGCAATATGACATTTTTCAATAACAAATATTCAATAAATATTCAATACATTTTTGATTTTATTCACTGGAATCATGCACGAATTAGGACTTAATTTGTTTATTAAGATGTTTCCTTTGTTGAGGAAAAAGGACAGAAAAAACGTTTTTTCTTCATTTTACTCATGCATATTTGTTGAACAAAGATTTTATCATAATTGTTTTGAATGTTCTACCTCAGATTTGTGAAGTGATCCACTGTTTGGCTTCAAGTGTTGACTGTAAAGAAGAGTTTAAACCACAATTAACCATCAGGTTTCTTCAACTTTCACTCAGCAAAAATCAGCCTTAAAACTCAAAAGAAATAACGATTTGATACTTATCGTGATAATTGTCAGTGTCGAAAGATATGAAACTTTTTATCGTGATAATATTTTTGGCCATATCGTCCAGCACTACTGCGAATGTGTGAGGTCAGGATGCTGTTCTTAGAATAGAGTGTGGTGAAAATGTTGCATTCTTGTGAAAATGCAGACACCACAGTAAAATGTGGAAGTGGTAACATAGTAGAGATGGACCAAGAGTGGATTTGTTGAGAATGGGCAAGGGCAAGAAGTGGCCTGTTAGTCAGCTCTTTCTGATGATTCGTGACATATGTGTGGATCATTGAGGTTGCTCCCTGGTGTCTATCATTCATTAACTCTAGACTTAATTGATGACCACCACTGCATTGTTTGGGAGACTTGTTAAACTTTTAGTGTATGCGCCTGTCGTCATTTGTAAATCCTTTTACAAGGAGATAATATTTTATTTCAGATTGCACCAATCCCTATGTTTTTTTGCCCTCTTTATCTTTTTCTCAAAGTGTGAGGACATGGTATAACTCGGTATGAGGTGAACCTCTAATTACAGAGCAGCACACACATACGGTGTCATGGAGTAGGAATGTGCTTTGGGTGCGTGAAGAGGAGCAGAAGAAAAGCTTCTCTAGCAAGTCAGCATGGTCTTTCCATCAGTTTGTCGCACAGCTTCCGAAAAACAAACCTAATTTTTACCAAATGGAAATGTGTACACATCTCTGCAAGCTTGGCTCCTCTCCATCAGGACTCATCAGTTTTGTGAAGCTCCCAAAGGGTGGGATGGGTGTAATCTCCACACCTCTGTGCTGCACCCCAGAACTCGATGGGATTGGGCCCTTGGGAGCCATTGATTTGACATGTCACATAAATTAGTAAATGAGAACAGACTATTGTAGCAGATTTTTTTTTTGTTTTGAGAGTTGAGAACCTTCTCACGTGTTTCTTTTTGTCCCTGCAGAGACTTTTTTAAAACAGCAAACTCTTGCTACTGGGGGTTGGTCAACCATGCAGCTGGACGGTCTGTGGAAAGTCCACGCCCTCCTGGCACTGTCCACCTTCGCTTTCGGGAACCCAGTGATCAATGACCCATTGGCTGCACCCCGCGTCTTCATCTCCTTTAAAGGTAGGAAACTAAACCTCATCCTCCACGCTCTCATTCCCACCTGCCTCTCATTCCTGGTTTGCATCTGACGCTGTGGCTTTCCCTATTCTTCTTGTTCTATGCTGGTTTCTTAAACTCATGTGTTTGCTCGCTGTATGACTGATGACATGAAAGTTGTGTAACTGGATCAACTGTGGCTTTTGATACGTGCTGAAGCTTTTTGCAGGTGAAGAACTTGCAGCACCACCAGAAACTCATGTTACACCACAGAGCAGACCGCAAACGAATCATGCAGTTCTCATTCGCTGCTCCCTCCTCAGACCTCCAGGCACTGTAATAATCAGCAGATGCTTCCACTGACTTATGTTGTACAAACAATTAAAAACGCAAACAATGACTGAGCAGATGCACATATTGAAAATATTGTGTTTGTCTTGTTGTACTCGTTTTGAAACAATATACATGATTATTGTTTTAGTTAATCAAATGCAGTCTCTTTATCTTCAATCATCTTTATTATAAAATCTCTAAATTGGAGCCACAAAGAAAGACGGATAATAAGGAGCATGTAATAACTCTATGGCCATTATGTGATCATTCCCTGGTGAGACCGATATGTACTTTAGGGGGCTGTGTTTGTTCGTTTCAGTGGCCGTACAGATTAGGTGAGATGGGTTGCCGGGTTCTGAGGGGGTGCAGCGTGAGAGAGGGTATTATCAAGAGCAAATTGCCAGGATCAGCCAAGCAGAGCGACGTCCCCGAGGCCTGTCCTGCTCGGAGATCAAGTCTTTGATTAGCATCCAGAGAAAAGCGGAGGGAGCGAGCCACAGCACCCCTGTTTGCTTTGCTTTCCATTTCCCAGCGCTCCCTAGTACAAGTTGACTTAATTAAGTGGACTGGCACAGTTCATTGTTGAAGGCGTTTTTCTGCTTTAATCAAGTAGGATTTAACACATCAGTGAACGCACATCCACAGCTCAGCAGTTTTTTTCCCCTCCATTTTCCAGATATCATTTTGGTCCGACACAAATGCTGTGTTGTTTTAAGAGAACTGTGCAGATTGGGTATTGCTTTCACTTTATAAGGCTTTTCTGTGAGCACACTCATTGGAGGCTTATGTATAGGTGCATCTTTGGATGACTGAACTCACCCAATATATATTTGAAAGCAGCCGACTACAGGCACTATTCTTTGGCTGACAAGCAGGTTGGAAAAAGCTCGGCTCTCCTGCTTACCTGTGTGTGTTTGCCTCTCCAGTCAATATGAATTTCACAGTCTACTGCTGCTGCCTCTCTCAGAGGAATGCACCCCCCTCTCCATTCAATATTATGACTTCTCTCTCCCTTAATTGCTTTTTGAGAGGCCCATGTAGTCCTTACCTTGGCAAGCTGGCTGCACTTCCCCTGATGCGTCGTGATGGTGTTAAGTTTTAGCTTGAGCTGATTGGGAAGGCAGTTTGCCTCTGAGCAGCAACTTTAATGGAACACAGTATGACGACAAGTGTGGACAATATGCAGGTTTTTATATGCGGGAGTGAGGGAAAAAAGTTGTTAATTATCAGTCCCCTGTTTATAATTGTTGATCATTATGGCAGTGTGTCACACTGTGAAGGAAAACTTAAATTGCCCCTATAAAGCTGAATGTCTCTCTCAGAGTTGAACTAAACACATGTTCCAAACTGATTAACTCGGTAGCTGAGGAGCGAGGTTCAGAACCATGACCTCCATCTGGGAGGCCCTCACTTCCTTATTAAAGCAGGTAGAGTAAATCATGGGACCTAATTGCTTTACTTTGGCTTCATGTAGCGTGCACAGTTTTTATGACAGGGAGAACACCCTCTGTGAAATTGAAAGAAGCCAACATAATATTCAGGTGGTGTAAGGTGAAAAATGTATCTTGTAATGCACATTTCAATAAGATTAGAGTTGGTAAAGTCTGAGGGATAACCCTTGGAAGTAGACTTTGTTCAGGCTTATCACGTCTTCTACGCTAGTAAGCCGAGGAGAAAGGGCAGAGTTAGCAAGAAGAAAGAAGTCTGCCTCAGTTTAGACTGCAAAAAGACGTAATCAATGTCAGACGAGCAAACTGAGTGTTTTGTAGAATGAGGAGGGGGAGCGAAGCAAATCCGCCATAGATAATAGGTTGACATTTTAAGGTTAGTTGAGACAAGACTGCTGTCGCCAGCAACCCCCAGGAGAGGACTCATATCAAACAGTCAACCTGGAACTGCTGGGAATATGATAGTTTGGGTTAACACACACTCTTGCCATTAAATGTAAGAATACTCTGGGCTAGTAGTAAAGAGCAAGACATTTGATTGTAAAATAATTCACTGTTTAAGGAAGCGAATCATAATTTTGTTTCTTCAAATGTCTTTTAAATGGCTGTGCGATAATGAATATTTATTCATTAATGATTAATCTGACAATTACATGAAATATCAGAAAAATTGTGGAAAATGTCATGTCTAATCTCCCACAGGTCAAAGGATAGATTCAAATGTCTTATTTTATTCTAACGACAACCCAAATATATTTACTGTATTGTCATATATGACAAACAAAGCATCAAATCCTGACGTTTGAGAAGCTGGAACCAGTATATGTAAAAATGACTAAAACAGTTAATCGATAATTATATTAGTTGCTGATAAACGTTCTTTAAATTTTTTAATTGACTAATCATAAAGCTCTAATTTCAAGTAACATTTAAATAATCACAATATGGCATCTTTCAGTTCTCTGGAGTCATGTAGGTGTTTAATTTATTGATCATGATTATTCTTTGTGTACAGAGTGGAGTTATAGTATAGTAAAGCCATCATTCTTGATTTAAGCTCAAGTGAAGTCATATTTACTGCCACCGAATCGGACCATTTTTAAAGCTGTACTTCACTTAAGTGAAACACTGAATTAACATGTGAAAGACCATCATCTCTCCATGAGACTCCTAAGTCATGGAAGTGCCTTTGTAGTGTAAATTCATTGACAGATTTATATGTGCAGTTTTTTAGATTCATGCTTTTGTATCCCACTGTGAGGTACAGAAAGCAACACATTTTCTGAATGGACAAAGAGCTCCCGAGGGAAGTTTTGCCATCTTTAGCATAGAGTGTAACATCACTGCTGTTGGCCTACATTCCCTCTATGACATATTTTAGTTCATGCATTAAGCAGATCCTAATCTAAATCCATGCTTATGGCTCTGCTATTTTAGGCCACACTCTGCCTCTATGGACTGCTTCAACTTCATTCACTTGAATGTATCACATCAAAAGATCAATACATATCAAAACATTATTTTATGCCAAAGTAAAGAAAGGTGCTTACCACGTTTGATATGCAATTACTGACATGGAAGGTTTAACTGGTGACTGAAAGCATTTTGTCATATTTTAGAGATCTTTAAATAAGGACTTTTCTCAATCTGCTCGGATAAACAGACAGCAGGTAAACTTTGGTTCAGAATAAACAGAGGCACAGGGTCATGAATCTCCATGATTGTAAATTTTCACTTGCAGATGTAATCTACTACTGAGCGCCACAAAGATTACATGATAATTAACACAGTGCACCTCTCTCACCTTCTCTCATTTGGTATTAATGAAATTTGAAACGACTGCTCTGACAACTACAGCAATAGAATTATGGTCTGTCATCACAAAGGAAAAGTCCTTTAAATAACATAACATGCGGGTTTCAGCACCCTCCAACCCTTCCTACTGAGTACATACGAAGCCAAATCCACAGCGACCGCATCAGAATATGGGCCAACCTTGCCACAATATACAAGCTCACCACGGCCAGGGCAGGTGGCAGTGAAAGCAACTCTGGCTCATCATTATTCCAAATATTTCTCATCTGCACACCCTCCTGTGAAGGGCTAACAGCAGGCTCCTATTTTTACTCCTCAGCAAAGTCTTTAGACTATATTGGGCGTGAGTCTGTGTGTGGGTGGGTGTCAGCGTAGAGGGTTAGAAACTCCCCTTTGGGGTTAAATGCCAGGCATTCTGGTATGTGTTACCCTTTGTTTTGCAGTAGCTACGTTTTTTGGCTTTTAATGCCCAGGAATAACAACAGACAAGGATTCAATTTGAAAATGTGAGCTAAAAAGCAGCTTAGGAGTGTATCCATACAGTGAAATAGTTGTTTTGATAAGTCAGCACTTTGCTATCAGTTCATCTCTGGGCTTGCCCCTTTACTGCCAACCTGTCACTTATACTAGTAAATTCTTAAACTGTTATTACTGTTGTTCACACAAAACGTTTCAGTGGTCACTTTCATCTTTGCGCTCCAGAGGCACACATTAGTGGACAGAATTATCTTGCTCTCTTATCACTCCTGAGCTGATTGGCTATGACATCATGCTTTCTTGAGGCCAGAGTCGAGTGTTGACTCAATATTGACTGTTTGAATGGTCAACTATTATGTAGTTCCTTTTGCTGCCTTCTGAAGTGCAACGTGACTTGTATATTTGCTCAAGGTGATCATCACTGAAACGTCCTGTTTAGCCACTACTTTTAGTTCCTATTTTACTGGATACGTCAAGCATAACTGTAATATTGCACTATTGTTGAACCACATGTAGAAGCCACAAAACCACTGACCCAGTAGTCTGGCACTGCTGCTGATGTTTGGCTGTGATCTTTAATTACTGTTTGTGAGGGCTGAGTCCATATAACCCCACGGCAGCAAAGTAATGACTGACAAAGCATTGAAAACCACTATTACTTTGGCCATGTCCCAGACCTCAGCTTCTCTCCACAGCGGCTAAGCCAGGTTATATTTAGTGTAAAACTCTCTTCTCCCTCAGCAGGCACACAGCAGTCATTTGTAGCACCGTGGTTAACCATTGAACACAGTCGGCAGGGTGGTGACGGTGGTTTAAGTGCAAACGCAGCTTGGTCCGGCAAAACTTGCACTCTGTTGTGATTCAGCTGTCGAGAGTGTCACTTTATTGTTAGGTCCTGGTTGGCCAGAAGCCCCCCTTAACTGTGTAAGACATTTGAAATTTGATTGAGTGAATGTAGAGGAGACAGTGCGTGTTGAAGCAAAAGGCGACTGTGGTGTGAGTTCTAGTCTGAGCCCAGTGTTCCAGAAACAGTGTTAATCCTCCACTGTGGTGCACGTGACTAAAGAATTGCGATCCCCTCTGCCTAATATATGTGGAAATGTGTGCATACATTTCAATTCATACGTCACCGTGGCGTGGAGCTATATAAAATACATGCATGGCACACGCCTTTACTTGTTTATTAGCTTATTAGTCTGGAAAATCACGTTGCTTTGCTGAATTCATGTCAGAATTCAGTGTAACCCACTTTGAAATGCATTTCTCTCTTTCGCAAAGCATATTTCTAAGCACAAAGCTGTATATGACTTTCATGGTGCTGCATTTAAATCAAAATCACGCAACAACATGAAATAAAATGTGATCATTGCCGTATTCCTCATCCATACTCGAGGCATGGATGATTACCTGGTCAGAGGTAATGGTTAAACGTTATATATGTCCAATAGTCTCAGGCTGACAGGTCAGGAGTCAGGAATAAGGAATCGATTAGCTGTCTGCCTGTGAACCCAAACTGTTCCCCTCTATTTGTTGGATGACTGATAGGGCCATATTTACATTTATTTCCAGATCAATTGGTACATTGTTTTCACTTGAATGCAATGAAGATGATAGTGAGAGCTGGAATAAGCAATAATGCCTTTTACATGTGGTTTCACATTTGAAGCACACCACTGGAATTCAGGACATTTGTGTGGATGATATTGTGATGTGAGTTTCATACAGTTATCACACAAATTCAGAATTTATTGCGTTTAGAGCGAACCTCCACTCTGCTTGTCAGTGTAGAGATTAATCAACATAAAAGAATGAAGGTGTTGTATTTAATTTTAGCATGTCTTACACGCATCAAAGTAAATACTTCATTGCGTTTAAATGTGGCACAAATTCGTCCCCGTAAAGCTTTGCAATTAACCTAAACTATTAAATCTGTCAGCCATGTGCATCAGTATTATAGAAGACAGCACTGCTCCTATTCTCAGCTCTCCTTGTCAGGTATATGAGTGGGACAGACGTGTGATATCCCTCAAAAAAGAAAAGTATGTTGGCACCTTTCAGCACATTGCCCCTGAATCTAGCAGTAATGTCGTGTCCGTCTCTGATGGTGCCAGTTTCCCTCTGCAAATAAAAACGCGGTCACGGTGTCATCTCATAGCTGTGCCAGCCAGCCATTAGCACTGTCTGTGCCTCCCACCCAGCACTGATGCTGTGGCTCCTGGAATATCTGTTTTATTCTCTCCTTCCCATGGTTGTTAATTGCACACAAGCCTTTCTTTATGATGGCCCATGAATTGAGTCATTGTATTTGAGTGTTATAGAATATAGCCACTTGGCACCTTGCTCTACTTGATTCTTATGCCATATGGCCACAAGGTTGTAAAGTGTATCATAGGCAGCTTGGGTGGTCCTAATGTTTGATAAAAGTGGAAATAGTACCAGTGCTTGTCTTTGGATTCCCCAACATCTGGCTAATGGTATTCTGAATATATTGTGGGTGTGCAGGTGCAGACGTGTTAGCAGATAACAAGGTTCTTATACATCTCCAGGGGATTATTGTGGGCAGGGGAAACTGACAGTGAAACTGTGTGCCATCTAAATCCCATCTTTAAATGCTGAGTTTCCTGCTGCCGCTCTGTCTTTCTTCCCTCTCCTTCTCTTCCCCTGCAATGGGAATGGCAGTAAATACACTGGGACCGGGCTGTTTAGGATTCCTTGCATGGAAGCCCTTTTAGCATCTGCAAGAGAGGGATATGTTGTGTTCTGTCTTTGGTCAGGGTTTCACCTGTGGAACAGCCTCCTGAGTCAGGTTACCGGCTCTGTCAGTCCCTCGCCTCCAGTGAAACCAAGATCGTCTCTCGAAAAGACTTAGTACCCAGTGTTGTCTGTCCGTCTTGTCTTTCACGGGCATGTTGTTGCATCTGTTGCCTCCCCCTTCCCTAACCCCTCCTCACCAGACTGGAAAATACCAGCCAAATTGTCCAGATACTGTGAATCACTTTCTCCCCACCAGTAGGAAATCTCCTCCCATGTGTTTTTATTTATGGATCTACAATTGTTTTTTTCCAGCTTTACATGAAATGGCCCAAACTGCAGAATTAGAGCAACCATTACAAATAGAGCGGAGCTGATGCAATTATGTCTTTTATGTCTATGCAGAATATGGGCTAACATGTTGGATCAGTAAATGATCCCACATGGTTAAACCAAGTAACAAGACAGTACTTGGTTATTTCCTGTAATCAAAAAATCTGCCATGGCAGGGTTTTTCTCTCACTGTGGTAGCTGGAGACATAGAGACATGGAGTCATTTCATGGGAGCCCTGTCAGGCGTGATTAAACTTTATGAAACTTTTCAGTGATGTGGAGAAAACTGTCACTCACCATCTTTTGTTATTACACTACCTCTTTGTTCTGGAAACCTTTTCTAGACAATGACGTAGCGTTCTCAGGCTCGACATATTGGTTGAACCACACAGGTTCATCTGAGCCTGTGACTTGGTATCTGGCACACCTGCCAAGCTTCAATGTTGGTCCTTTTTTAAGGTGGCATAATTAAGACTTCCTGAGGGATTTGGTGTCTTTTCTCACCTGAGAAAACAGGGTATTAGTGGATACTGGATAAACAGGTTGAGGACTCAGACTGGCTTTGTCTCAGTACTGCCGCCGGGTCTGAACACTGTATATTCTTAGTGCTAGTGTTTCTCTTGTGGCAGATTAAGGTGTCAGGTAGAATAATGGTCCAGACAGATTAAACATGTTTGTGGATCCAGCTCAAACCTTCGCCCAAGTTTCATAAAGAATGTGATATACAGTGATACGTTTTCTGTTTAAGTGTTACTTACGTTAAAGCAGAAAAGAAGCAAAAGAGTCATAGAGGTAGGGTAAGAATATGCAAGAGGAAAATGTATGTAGTTGCTACACAGGTGAGCTCCTACCGTGAAGGGCTTCTTTGTCTTGTCATCTGGACAAAGATTTGACCCACATCGTCATTCAGATAGTCACAACTGTGTTATCTTAGATCAGCAGACAAGGAATTGCGCTTGATATTTAATGCATTTAATTGTGAATGATCATCAAGGTGTATTCATCTTCAGTCTGGGCTTCAGCAGTTCCCTTGTGGCCACCCCATCAAAGCACTTCCTTGAGCCCCTTTACAACTCATTCAGGACACTGCCTTGTCATCAACCTCCGCAAATTCTCCAGTGTCACCTCCCTCCTTCCACTGGCTGTCTTTAACTACTCGTATCATATTCAAAGCCCAGCACTGGCATACTAGCCTTTGAAGGGATCTGCACCACAGTACTTCCTGGCCAGTTGGAATACATGTGAAGGTTTGCTTAAGGCCTTTCTATGTGCATGTGTAAATCCCTGAAGACGTTAAATATATGGGAGTTTCTCAGAAAGGTCAAGTGGGAGGGTGTGACCCTGACTGAGGAGGTCAAGGCCATTGCCCCTCTCTGTTCTACAACTTCAACAATATTTCTCACCCTCTGTCAGTGGGGGATCAAGTTTCAGATGCATCTCGCCGTCGCAAAGCTGAGACTTGGGTTCACTAATGCAGCCTTTCTGTTTTGATGTCTACAGTAAATATACCATGACTGAGACGGCGCACTGTTCAGTAACCTCAGAATGAGGGGGAAAAAAAGGGGTGTGATTGACAGATCACACACAATTGATAGGCAATGTATGTTCCAAGTACAGCTAAATGTTGAGTCTGATTGAGTGTATATTGCATAGATGAATGGCCTGTGCGTTAGGCGCTGTAAAAATGGAGTAGTTACAATTAGTTTATTTCCAGTTTCCTACATTTGAACATTTACTACACATGGAAATTTTCTATGATTAACATCTTGGTGGAAAGGGATGATTTGGTGTTTTACAACCAAAACAGAACTTGTAACATGTAAATTCCATCATATCAAGAGTAGCTGGAGGTCTTAAAATGAAGTATTTTTATGGAACCAAAGGTATTCATAAGAAAAACTGCCAATAAGTTGTTTTGGCACTTCTTCGTTTCTCTGTCATTTTTAATGGAGGTTGCACAAATACTCATTACAAAAGTTACAGAAACATTATGTCATGCCAATGGTGGTGGAGTAATTTGCTGACATGTTGATTTAGTAAATATTAAAATGGCTGAGCATGTTAAAAACAGATCTATGAATGCCTAGTATGCAAGAATAGAAGCCATGCGAAAACAAATTCTTCATCTGCAACTTATTCTCTGTGTATGAGGTGACTGGTTGCTTTTAACCAGTGGTTAATCAGTGCAGTTTGCTGCATTGATTTGGTTGTGGTACGTGTTAGATGAAAAGGTGAATTACAGACTGATCGGAGCCAGACCTTGTGTAATTTGGCTTTATATAACAAATGCAGAACCTACATGATAAAATACAGATGCAGTGCAGCACTTCGGCCATTTCTACTCAAGAATCAAAATTCAGACGTTACAATTCAGCATTTCAGACCAACTCGTAAATAATATCAAGCCATATTCCTATGGTTTTGTTACTCAGAGGAAAAGTAGTTTCAAACAACGAAACTGGATGCTATATTGATCATTGTTTTACAGTTCACTCAAGCATGTTAGGAGTAAATTGCCGTCAGCATTTCACCCAACCCTCCCATCCAATCCTTTCAGCATGTTCATCCCTGCCGCCCACCTCCTCATTTGGTCAGTGATGAGGTCATATACTTTTCGCCTTTTGTAAGGGGAAATGAGGCTGTTTGAAAGACACACTGAAGAGCTGAAGAGTTTAGCCCATAAGAACACTCAGGCATATTACAATGCATGCACTTTGATCCCTTTGTAGTGGCGTGGTTTTGAAATGCTGATTTGGAGATTTCCCTATTGCTGCCTCCTGCCTGTTGGCGGAGTAGGTGTTAATTGCAATGTGTGGGGTTGGACTCTCATTCTCATCCATTGAGGCCGGACCGGGCCAGTGGTGACCCCCCGACAGGCTTGTCTTTGTCAACGACCCATCATTTTAGGCCCCCTCCTGCGGCAGTGCCTCCTCTTGATTGGTGAAGGAGTGAAAAAGAGGAACCCTGGCAATCAATTCCCCTTGTTGTTGTTGTTGTTGTTTGGCGTCGCCCACACACTCTTCCCCCTGTGAAGGTCCTATAGCTGCAGGGGTGTTTGTGTAGGTTTGCCTCTTATTCACAGAAGTTCATTCACGTTCTGGGAGACCCGGGGGTGGGTGTCAAACTGGCATCAGGCCTTTTTTTTCAATGAATGCAGCGCACAGCATCCAGCCGGCCTTTCTCTGTGCTGCCTATAGATTCCTCAGTCTAGCTCCAAGGAGAACCACTGTGAAGCTGCAAAGGGAGGACAGCGGTTAAAATTAAGGTGAAAAATGAGGTCCTCGGATGGAGGGAAAATGAAGATCAAGAGGAGCAGAGGGCATTGTTTACATCCTCCACTCCAGCCTGGCATGCGGCCAAACCAGTAGTGGGCGATGTGTTGCAATATAAAAGCACAGAGGATTACGAGTATCAGGGGTAATGTTTGTGAAACTATTTGGTAATGCCACATACTCATTTTGTTGAATTCCTCACCCCCGTCTTTGATTCACTGATCTCCTTGCTTTTGTCTGAGCGGGATGTACATGCTCTTTAGCTCTGCGAGTCCTCTCATTGTTTTGTAAATCTTGAGAAGATGAGAGGCGGTGGTGTTACTCTGTGTGCTAAGTCCCTGTTTGACTTCTTAACTCAGTTGCTTGTTTTCCTGCTTAGCCCTTCAATGGAGGGTTAATGAATACTTTATTGCCACTTTACTGTGTGGATCTTAGTGGCTGTATTTAATTTCCCCCCAGGGACGTCCTGTGGCGTTTCCCAGAGTTTCGGAGCAGCCTACTTTGCATTTCCTTTCTGTGAGAAGACAAACGGACCTAGAGTCCAAAATGAACTGCTCTGACTGGGGTGGAGGGGAAGGGGGTGGGGTAGGAGAGGATTTCAGTCCTACTTCTCTCATGGGCTACAGTGTGGATCAAATTTTAGCCCCCCATCCCATCCTGTCCACTCCCACCTTCCAAGTTTTGACATGCTTATGTTTTATCTTCCAGGGTGGAAATAAAAGACAGACCGCATGGGTGCTCAGTGAGGAATGGAGTTGCAGTAAATGTAGAAGAAGTTTGTTGGATGAGCTTTCCTGGATAGAAAGTTGCAGAGACAGAAACTCCTGTCAGTAACAGTACACGGCTGGGACATGTCCATATTCTGTCACTTATCTGGAGTTTGGCTCCACTGGTGTGTAATCAGGCAGACATTCATACATATGTCACCGTTGTGGTTGTATTTCTTCCACCTTCACTGCTAGAGAAAACTTCCGAACTGTACGTGAGGTTGCTAATGACTGATATCATCACCCACCTGCAGAGTTTCTCCTCTTCTGCTCATAACTCTGTCAGACAGAGCTCAGTAATGCAGCTCAACTGTGACCACTGTTTGCTATTTTAAAGCCGGTAATTACGTCAGTTAACCTCCACTCTTTCCGTCATTGTGCACAACCAGAGAAGGGTTCCCGGGGGTCCTGTGTTGGACCCCGTGGTGAGCAATGACTTTTTAATGGAGGCCTCCCAGCAGAAAAAAGGGCCCTAGCTCGTGGAAGCAACTCGAGGGAATATTTAGACTGGCAAAAAGAACAGCAATGAATAAGCAGCTCTTCCTGTTTTCTTAAATGTGGAAGCAGCACTGAGAACAGGTAATTGATCATAACTAATTAGTGGTGGAGAGATAAATGATGGCTAGGTGAGATGCGGTGCATTTAATGACACTCTGTGGGGATGGAATGCACTGTGGATTCAACTCTTCAGTGAGTCTGTTGAGGCTGCGAGCCCGTAGTAAAGCTCAGTCATGTGTTTGTGTTTGTGGGTTAATCTCCAAGGCACATTAGGACTCACTGGCTGTGCTGGAGGCTGTGGAACTTGTTAGTAAAGCTGGTAAATTTTCCAACGTGACTTTTGAGCTGTTTTTGAGCTACGATTAGTGTCCTAAAGATTTTTTCACTTTGGAAATAGAAATGACTGTTGGTGGGGTGCCTGTTTTGCTTGTTACTTTCCAGGGAAGTGGCAGGTGCTTTCAGTTTAAAGTCAAACGCTGACAGGGTATGGTCCTGCAGATCGTGGTCATAAGCTCTGACACAGAAATGATGCTACTGGGGTGCAAGTTCTCTTATATGTATCCACAGCCTCTCACCAGCAAGAAGACACATTTTGTTTTGTGTCAAGATGGGGATGAACATCGCATCAAAAAACATCCACAACTCAGAAGTAATTACATGATGACTCCATTTATTATGATGTGCATGGTTGAAGGGAAAAGAGGAGTGTCTGGCTGGAGGTAAAGCAACAGTACAAGAACGCCCACTGAAATTAAATCAACAAGGGAGTATAAACCATGGGATTTTTAAATTATATTTTGTTTTAGTTGCATAATATCAGCCTGCTGTTTTCACCTTGTCAAAACACGGCAGGCAGAAAAACCTCCATCCATCCAAATTGTGCCAAGTTATAAAATAGCTTTAACTCGCAGACACCTGAATTGATGATGGATGCAGCGATCGCTCTTTTCACAGCTGGGGCCGACCTCTTCATCCTTCTCAGTTTAACACGTCCCCAGTTCTCTCTCTTAGCAACAGGCTTCAGCTGCCTGGCAATGGTTGCCTCTCGAGATGTCAAGAAAATTAACTTTCATACGTTAACCAGAGGGAAAAGCTGAACTAGTGCTGAAAAGTGCTGTCATGACCCCGGACAATCACTGACACACCTGATAGTTTGCCTGTCAAAGAGTTTCCTCTCCTTCTTTATTCTCCCCTTTTAATTTGTGAGTTTATTGTGATGGATGCCTTCAGGTGATATTAAATGTGTGTTGACACGCCTGTGGACATTATCTTTCTTTTGTCTCACATAAAGTCTACTGTGTCTCGTACAAGGCAAACCCATTTAATTAAATGCTATTTCCACAGGAGATGTAAGATACAAGGCTAGATCTTTATTCTCTCTAATGTGGCGCACAATTGATTTCATCTGAAATTAGGATTGGCAGGAGATTAATGTTATGAAGGGAAGTGCTACTTTTAAATGCTCCATTTCAAAGGGACTTGCTGCAGCCTTGGTTCAGACCTCAACCTTCACATGCTTGTTAGGAAATAAATAGGGCTTGAGGTTGATTGTGATAAATATCATCTGAAGAAACAAGCCATCGCTGGCAATACATCATTGTTAACCTCAATGGGCTGTGGAGTGAGAGAATATTTATGGCTTTGGTCTCCATCATGTCGGGAAAACTGCTTGACTACTGATGCTATAAAAGCTATGTATGATCTTATCTTTGAAATATAAAAGTGAAATTAAAGTATTTTAAAATGTGCACATGTAGAATTATCTGCATTATGATACTGCAATGAGTGTTCTTAGATCTTTTTTTTCCTGTGGTACATGACAGTTCACTCATATTATGTAGCTGCCAAACCAAGCATGGCATGGATAATATACTGCATGTCTTTAAAGGATCATTCCGGCGGTCCGTGTCTTACTAATTTAACTACAAATTGCATGCACTTTACTGCTGACCATAATCCAAACGATGTTGTGATATTATACATTTTTGAATGTGTTTGTCATGCTGTACCTGTCACACGTCCACCAACATCAATGTGGTGTGAGAATCAACTTGCGGAGACTTGAAACTCGTTTGAGATCACTGCAGCTTTGATTTGTGTCAGAATGATTGTTGGATGTATATGCATTTGGGAGTTACAAATTAACTGATGAATAGCAACCTTTTTACTGCAAGATATCAAAGTCACACCTCAAAATCGTTGTTGGTGTATATTTGGTCTAGAAGTTGGAGGTTTTATGAAAATAAAACTTTGCATTGTTTTTGCAGTAATTGTTTCAACACTATGAACTTTGTAGAGAAATGAATGAAAGTCTGCTTGGAAGGACAAATGCATACAAATTGAATAACTAACTCATACATAATTGTTAGTAAGCTGGCTAAAATATGCAAGAGCATTGGCGTGACCTTTTGATGGTGATGCACACCAATTAATCTCCCACTGCTCCCACTTGTGATGTACTGCAGTTAATCACACATTATTCCCAGATATTTTCATTGCAGTGAACTCTCGCTGGCTGAGATACAAGCCATACTTCTCTGATGACATTCCCAAGATAAACTTGCCTGGGGAAGCAGATTGCTCTCTCCTCACACAGAGGTTCCACCAGAGCTCTGTTTTGACTTGTCTTGCTTAATTGCTGTGTCAATTAAAATATTTTTTCAGAAACATCATGCAGGCGGGGCGAGGGCCGGGAGGATCGCAAGAGGCTTTGTCTTGTTCACATCTGTGCATTGCCTGCAGTGCTCATGCAGAGAAAGTGAGAAAAAGCGGTTGGGGTTGCTGGAGAGTTACAGTGGTGAGCAGCCAAACACAAGCATTAGGGGTGTTTTCCTGTCCAAATCAGATTATTCTGAGATAGCAGTTACTCAGAGGCACCTTTATCAAGATATAAATGCAAAGTGGATGAAGTTTAGCTGGGAGTTCTGTGATTTAGGGAGTGTAGATGTGGAGCAATTTTTAGCAAATGAATAATGAAATTAATTGATTAAGTCACTTAAACACAATGAAAGTGTGTGGCAACTTCAACCCTGCTTGTGAAAATGATTTGGAGGTCATTGCCATGGCCAATGATAACATGCCATATTAACTGCTTACACATTGGAGCTACGTTTATATCTATTAATGTTGTCTTTTGGGACAAGAAGAACTTGACCCATGGCGGGTTTCATACCAAATTGGCAGTTAATTGCTGAGTGCTGCAGGGCCATGAAAGAGTGTGAGAACGTGGCAGGTTCCTCCATGGTGGAATTCACTGGGTCTTCTGTACTTAAAAGAGCCTAAAACTGTACTTGTGGCCGTAGCTACACCAAAGGCTATGCAGTAGCCTCTTTAAAATGTCACAGGGCTCCAGCTGTAGTTGTAGACATTTTTGAGAATGAAGAAAACAAATAGCTTAAATATGTCTACTTATCTTCCCTTTTCGGAGAGACACATCCAGCAAAGCCAGAAAACCAGCGATCACCATACTCTATCACAATGAATGAAACAACATAAATACAACTGCATAGAATATTCTTTTATCCAGTATTTAAACAAGTCACTGCCGCTAAATGAATGAAAGAATGAGTACAGGAGAGGTCCCGGCAAAAGAATGCAAGATCCATCCACCAAAAAACACAATGCACTGTACACCACCAACACACTGCGTTGGTTAGTTAAATACGTACAAGCACACATTCCTGGCATATTCTACCATTAACCCCATGATAGCTAAGAAGGAGTATAAAATGAATGCCTCCATGTCTGATAATTATCCATGGTTATAAGATTATTCTTAATAAATATAAACCACTGTGTAGTGTTTTGTCGATTGATAAGCCTTCAAACTCATGGATCTATCACTCAAACTGAACTTCCTAAATTATTTCTTCCCCGTACCTGTAGCAACACAACCTTCGAGTCTTTTAACGCCTCGCTATGTTTGGTCTGAACACCCACTAAGGTCTTACCTCCAAAGAGGAGCCCCCAAGGTCAGTAAAAGCAGAACATTGCCTCAAACTGGGATAAAGTAGAAATGACTGCAATTATCTCAGTTACACTTGCCACCCACTGAAAAAACTTTTGGGCCTGAGATGTCTCCCCCTTGCAGGTTCCTTGTCTTTGCCATCTAGGAATTCACTCTGAACAAAGCTGTATTTTAGCCACTTTGCAATCTATACTTCCGGCCTCTCCTGTAGCTCATTACCAACTGCCAAAACTGCTCAAGAGGAGGGCTACAGGGTCACAGAGTAGGATATCCTGCCTGTCAGTCAAACGTCAGAGCTGTTAGGTGTGTCTCGCTAAACCCATGTGGGGAAAGACGGACTAGTCATTAAAATCTCGCAGGGAGGCCGAGTTTTGATTTTTGCCAAACCTCACTATATTTCCACAGCTGTCAAGCTGTCTGTATGTCTGCTGCCATGTGTGGATGTCACCTCAGGCACGACTGAGTCGAGAGAGACAGGCTTCCTCTGGGTTAATAAGGAAGAGGGATGATGATGGGGAGACAGAGATGAGCAGCTGTGGGGCAAGGGGGTGGGGTGATTAACTCTTCTTTTCTAAAAGTGTTCTTTTTTTCATGTAGACCCTCTGCTGACCCTGCGTCGTATGGGATTTATATTGTGACCAGTGGATGGATGCAGAGGAATGTGATTAAATTAAGAGTTTCTGTGCACAGAGTAGATGCACCACAGGAGTGTTTTTTGAAGGCAATGCATGCTGGGGCTACCCTACTCTTCCTCTCAGTCCAGTGAACCTGAAGGAATATAGTACTGAAAATACACATCATATAGTTTGCAATGTTTGTAGCCGTGGTTCTCTGACAAAAATACTTTCTACCAGTGCTCTCAGTAGCACTGGCCAATAGGGAAAGCAAGCAAAGTGAGTCTGCTGAGGGACATGTATTGTAGTACAGTGAACATGTTAGCTCCATTTAGACGTTTCATTTCTTCTCCTCCCATAGGCTCTCTCCTCCCTTCCTGCTTGCTGCGTCCCGCTGTCATGCCAGCCTCAAAGGTTATAAATGACTGGATTTGGCAGCCTTTCATGGGTTTGTGTAGGGGAGTCCCTTTGCAAGCTTCAAATGTATGGGGTCAAAGCAAGGCTATCATGCACCCAGAAGAATCGTGGAGTGCGAGTTTGTTATTGAAATGATAAAAGGAAGTCCTAGTTGTTAGAGGGAGTGTGGACCTGTCAAATAAGGAGGGCCAGTTTGTACAGAAAGATATATAAAAAAATTTTTTTACACCTGGTTGTAGTGCAGCACTACTGGAGCACTGACCTCTAAGTGCATTCAGTCTCTCTGGGAGATTGCCAACTGTGACAGACCATCATGCCGTCCCATTAGCTCAGATAAAGCAGGCAGGGATTGAGAAGCTCAGATCAATGAGTCATTATGGGGAGTGCCGCAAATGCTGCCAGAGTGGGATGATCATAGTCGTGGCTTAGCGGCAATACAACCTAGCTATCCCTCAGCCGCTTCCCACCAACCTGCTTTTCTCTGGATTAACCGTTGATTCCATGTCAAATATGCTATCCAGGAATTAGGAGACAGGGCATCAACATTTTCACCTGACACTTTTCTGCAGCCACTAGGTTTATTACTTTGACGTGGTTTACATAAATTCCCTGTTAAGGATTCTGCTTTTCTGTGGAATGCAGTGGTTAAACGAACGGCTTGGCTCTCTTCTTACGTGGTCTCAGGTCATGTGAAAAAAGGATTTAGCTTCTATTGGGAAGAAAACTAAACATTGATACTTCACAGGTGTTTTTATCCGACTGAGCTCACTGTTAAAAGCTTTTAAAGGATAATTCTGGTTGATTACAACTTAAGTGCATACTAAGAATACTGATAATAATCTCTCACTGCACAGATAAACAGATTTGTTTCCAACCTTTCTCATTGTCTGATTGCTTGGGTATGTTGCCCGTTTTGGACTTCTTTTTGCTGCATTCCCAAATTACTGCAATAAACTAATGAATACAATGGCATCATAACCATTAGAAATGATGGACAAAACTGCAGAAATTAGACTCTGTATACTGTGGCTTTGTCGGGGTCTAACTCCGGTACAATGTTTGGTGGTGACAAGCTTTTCACAGCAGGTAGATAACGTTGTTAACCTCTCATAATGGCTCATAATGAATAAAAAATTTGGTATGCGCTCTTAACAGCGACGTCAACTGAGGGAGTGGACATTTGTTTGTGGTCATCATATGCGTGACCAACAACATTATCCTTACATGCTGGACTGTTGTGTCTCTGTGTTGGCAGAGATAGATGCAGGAAACACTTAGATTAAATGTGTCTTTATTTTAGAAATTTGTTGGTACAGTTTGATGGGCTGTGTGTAATGAGACCCCTCCCCTACCCCATTCTCCTGCATAGGCTGCCCGTCTTCCCTGAGGGACAATGCTCCCTTAATAGCCACTCCTATGTGTTACTCTCTGACTACTTTTTGGCTGATATTGATCAAACTTGAAAGGGGAGCCCTTAAGTGAATGTGTAAAAAGTCCTGGTAATCAATGATTGACAGTTGTTTTGTCTCTTATCAAGGTCACTTTGCCAATTTGAGAGTTTAGAATAGCTGCAGGGCAATCGAGTGATGATGAGTGAGAAAGAGAGTTTGTATGGTGTCTTCAGATTTTGATGTACCAGAGAAAGGTCGAGCTGAGAGAATTACTTTTGATCACAGTGTTACTTCAGCTCCAAGAGCAGGACAGAGCACAGCTGAAAGGAGAAACGGGGAAAATCGATCTTTGTGCCATTAGCATATCTGCACGAGGCTAGACATAATGTGCAGTTTCAGTCAGCCATTACAGCTACAGCTAATTGAACTGGGACAAAACCACAGTGCTGTCCCAAAACGACATATATGACTGTTGGAAATTACCAGTCCAGCAACAGGTGTACCGGACCTTAAATATGTCACATGACGTTAAACGTGTTGGCTAGGTTTAGGCAACAAGCGTTAAAAGAAGTACATTACATAAGTTACGTGGCCCATCCATCCACCTTCTTACACGGACTTTATCGCTATTTATAATATATCACCTGACTTCTTCCTTGGCCATAAATAAATAAAAGTAAATATCGGCCGTAATAAGTTGCTGCATAATCAACTTATAGCCTACAGCTGTTTTTCTGGTGAGGAGGGGGCTGGTTTTTGCGCCGTTAAATTCTGTCAGAATGAGTACATTACACCTTTGAGAGCCATTTGATTCCTGTAATATATATACATTGTTGAAAAGAATATGTATAGCCCTGTGGTTAGAGCACAGCCAAGGCAACCTGTGGAGTGGCATTTCACCCTCAAAAGGTATTACACATCACTGTTTAACCTGCCTGCACCTGAAGTCACTAAATACATTCTGACAAGCACATTTCCTTTCAATGTGTTCAAATAAAAGCTAGTGACTAAATGAGGTCCTGCCGGGCTGTCAGCGAAAGGTAAGACCTATCAAGTTCGCCGACTGTATTGCTCCTGGAGCAGACACGTAGCAGTGTTTGGTTCATAAAGGTCCCACCTCTTCAGATTAATTCTGTTTGGCTGGGAATGTGAGAAAAAAGGAGAAGCCTCCCCTGATTTAGAAAGCATATTGCGTTGAGTTCGGAAAGAAATTAAGTGTTTATGGTGAGGGAAAAAGAGGCCGTAGTGAGGGGGTTTGAAGGAAGAGAATGAGGATGCTTTGGCTGCGTGTCTCTCTTTTTCTCTCCAAGGGCTGAGGTTTTGGTCAACACTGCCAAAGCAAACACCTCCATATTCCACCTCAGAGGAACCAATGTGAACCTTTCACACGCTTCTTTCTTTCGCCTGTTCTGTGCCTTCCATCTGGACTTCATTTCTACTAAATTTGCTTGCTGGTTTTGCATGTGTAGAGGAACTGCTGCAATGACCACTTTCAATTTGTATCCATTACCACATTGCTGCATCTCATGGTTACAATGTGTTTAAATTTCTCCAGCTGCCGCATTTCTAAACCATCACGAGTCACACTTGTTGTGTGCGAGGTACTTAACTTGTGTGTGTGTGTGTGTGTGTGTGTTCATGCTATGCATATTATCTGTTCGTGTGTGTGAGTGACAGAGGGATGAGGTCTAAGAAGGCATGCACACACATCTCTCTCTCACCCACTCTGTCCACTTCTCTCTTTATCCATCTCCTGCAGTTATCGGGCTGATTTTATCACCCTGTTAGCTGCAGGGAGATTACCAGTGACGAACTGGGATGGCTAAATCGGCTTGGTAAACTCGCTGACCCTGCAAACCCCCCCCCCCCCCCCCCCCCCCCCCCCCCCCCCCCCCCCCCCCCCCCCCCCCCCCCCGCCACTATCTCCTTAACACCACCTTACATGGGCGTAGAGTGTGGTCCACCAAAATAAAAGTCTAAACACAGATAAATTCCAGAAGAACTGTCTAGGTGAAGACTGAATTTAAACGATATAATGCACATTTGTTTTGTAGAAGAAATTAAATGGACAGTTGCCATCTCTAAACATGATCTAGGGTTAGGGGTCTGGACAACATGCAAGTATTAAAATGCAAATGATCCAAAACTCTAATTTTAAGCAATGTCCAAATCAACCAAAATAAAACCACTAAAAAGACAAAGAAAACATAAATTGGTTAGTTGGGGACGGCCTCTCCCACCAGATTGATTCCTCACATCTTAAGGGAACCTATTATCTCGTTCTGACTCAGAAACAGGATAAGTGTACAGAGCCTTAGAAGGCCCTTTAAAACTACCGTGGTTTATGTACAGCAGGCTTATAGTATTAGACAGCACGATGGAACCAGTGGCTTTTGCTCTGTCTTGTAACCTCCAAACGGGTCTCCTTTTGTGGCTGCAGAACTGTGCTGGTTCAGAAGGGGTTATGGTGGGATTATGCTGAGCAGAACTGTCGGAAATGAAGTGTGTTTATAGCAGTTCGCAAAGGCATTAATAGTGTGGCACTTGGTTGTTCACAAGAAAATTGAAAAAAGAGAGCTTGAGAGAGTGAGAGTGGGTGCGAATGTCGGATTGTCAGTTTCGGAAAGTCACAGACATTGTCGGACACAGCCCCTTTCCCCCCAGTATGAGGAAAGGTGTGTTCAACCATCCGACAAGCACTTCTGAAGAAGCAAACAGACAGCTTTAGCCCTGTGACACTCCATTCCCATGGGAGCATGTGTTCGAGATGCAGGCCATTTTGGGCTTCCCCTGGCTGACAGGGACAGTGAGGCAGCGGCACCGGAAAACACAAAGCTGTTTATAAAAGGCTAATCACCTTCATTTCAGATGAGTGCCCTTTGAATAAAGAAAGTAAGTGATGAGGCAAAATGCGATGGGGCTGCTGACATACTCGTGGAAAAATGGGATTTGTCTTCTAATCCCACTTCCTGTCCCCAAGGCCTGGGAATCAGGGGTGCATCGGAACTCAATTGATCGCCTGCTTCTGTTCAAAGAAGGGATGAGCGAGAGGGCTGTCCCATTAGTCTCCTGTGTCCATCAACGACATCTGCCTCTTTGCAAGTATGAATGATGATAAGCTAGAGAAACTCTACGTTGCAAATAAAATGGTAAAAGCTTTCCTGCCCCTACACCCAACTTCTCCTTCGTCCAGCCCCCCAAGGAACAGGAAGATAAGCGCTGAGGTGGCACCGCGTGCACTTACTCAGGAGCAGTGGGAGCCTGGTGGGAGGAAGAGACCTGGAGCAGAGCCACAATGGCTGCTGTCACAATCTGTCCTGCCTTCTTGTCATTCTCAGGAAGGGGTTGGAACAACTGGCCTCCCACAATGTGACCCCATGCTGCTCCAACAAATAAGGCATTCATAACCACAGGGCATGATAGTGGGTCACTGGTGTCACATGCATTAGGTTGCTATATCCTGTGTCTGTTCAATTGTAAATCTTCCACTGGCCTGTCAGGATGCACCTGAGAGACACAGAGATGTATTGGCGCATTGAGACATTTTTCTGCGTTTCCTGACATAGTTTTCTCAATCGTGGATTCAAGCTGCCAAGAAAGCCTTTTTCTTTGAATTCACTGCTTTCAAGGAGAAGATGTTGCTCCATTGATACAAATTAAACCGTTACTTTCTTTCTTTGGATGGAAACTACTTGGACTGCAGAGGATTCAGATTTGCTTTACCAGAGCACTGCATGGAAAACAGTCTACATGAAATGAATAATAAAAAAAGAAAATTGAAAACCTCAGCTGGAAGTCAGCCATTGGCATCTTAAACCTGTCTTTTTCATGCCCTTTGATGCAATTTGTCATGTCTGGCAGTTTACATTAGCATAAGATATTCTCTGTCACACCAGAAATATCACAAAGATCAACATTGACTAATGTTTATGTGAGACAGTGTCGTTCATAATGAAAAGTTAATATTTTTCCATGGAAACCCCTGAGCAGATTCTTACAAAAATGACAGATCCACTATAGATTCAGCTGTTTAAAACTGACTTTGTTGCTGCAATTTGACAACAACTTTCATAAGTTTGAATGAAACTTTTAATTAAGAGGCTGTGCTGTGGGACAGTGCGATCATACAGATTTAATAGGCTACTGTCCTAAATTAAATAATTTTCCGGTTTCCTATATGATTTCTAGTTCTGTTTTTGGTTAAGCACAGCAGGGTTTCTGTATTTTGTTTCTTTTAACATTCCCATAGAGTTTAAGACCTCTCCATTTTCACTAGCTTTAACATTTTACAGACAGAGCGCGAGACTGAGAGAGAGATCCATCTTCATTACAACAAGGTTGTTCTGGTCTCATGGCTGACATAGCTCCCAGGTGGAGACACCCTCTGGAACCATACAGCAGAGCTAGAGACGGTAGAGTGTGTCTCTGCGTCTGAGTGTATATGGGGATTATAGACAGACATCATGAAGCTGAGATGCCAAGTTAAGATAAGGGAGGCTAAAGGTAACAGGGCTCTTCCACTCAGGGCTGTATGTTTAAGTCTTTGTGGCATCTCCCGCAATGTTATTCTGATAATTCTGCAGTGCTATTACTTTGTTCCTTTGATACGAACACTTGAGTGCATGCTTGCCTGTTACCTCCTCTGGCATCTGTCCTATATCAGCATTAAAATGAATTAACCATGCTAAATGTACTCAGGAAACCAGAAAGTATGCACATAACTGTGGCAAGCCAGATGCCATATACCAGTGATTCATTGGTTCATGGGGTGTAGTAATTCACAGTCTTAGTGCATGCGGATCTCCGCTGAGCTGGATCTCAGGACTCAGAAGGTTTAGACCGATGGCAGAGAGGTTACAACCCAGAGCACACTGAGTCCTGCTTGACATACTTGCTCTCTCTCTCTCTCCCTTTTTCTTTTCTTTATATTACTCCTGTTGAACACAGGCTCATTGCGATTCTGGACAGGCCATCCAGTAATGCCACTTTACCCCAGGCAATCCCTGTTTCCTGATTCCCCTCAGGCTGAGGAGAGATAACCCTGACCCTGAGCTAATCCCAGATTAAACCAGAACATAAAGCACTGCCACTGCTGCCCATCGACCTCTGACCTCCTCACGTCTCCTGGACCAGGCTGCAGCAGCCCTGTTGGCCAGCACTTGCAAAAGCAGGTTTTTATCCCATCCAGAGCAGGTTAGGGCATTTGTAACATTTAAAATAATCTAAAGAGCTGGGATTGCTTGAGATGATGGCAACCAGTAACCTTTTGGTAGAGTCTCCTGTGACTGAACAATGCAATTTGCTTCCCAAGCACAGTCGGTATGCAGAGGTTTCAGAAAGATTTCCAGAATTGACATGCGGAATGGGAATAGGGCGAGATGTGTCACTGTTGAGCTGGAGACTGTTAATAAAAGACGTCAGTTAAAACAGAGTCATGTTTGTGCAGATGTGCAGGATCAGATCGAGACTCTCATGGGAGGATCTCCTTCCCTGCTAGTTCTCCACATTTCACATCCTTCTCTGCTTGATCTCCACCTTTATGTGTTGCTGCTAGATTGAGGGAGGAAGGTGCTCATTTGTTTGGAGAGAGATCGTGGGTTCCAACAGTGCACATTGTTGTGTATTATTAAGGGTACTAGTATGAGGTCTAAACAAGGGAAAGATAAAAGAAGAAGAGACAGAAATGGTATATGTGATTTCAGTTTTGGTCATAGATCCCTCATGCAATCTTGTTTGTGTTATTCAACCGATTCTGTACCAGAGCACATCTGTCTGCTGTTACAAGAGTTTACATGAAAATGGAGACAAATGTGCACCTCCCCCCTACACCCACCTCCCCACCCGCTCACCCTCCCTGCCTGTCCATCAACAGGCTAGGTTTGGCAGGCGGCAGGAGAGGGGCTTAGGTGATGTGAGCCAGAGGCCCTGTGATAAGGCCATCTCTCCGCATGAGAGCTCATCAGAGCTGACAGTGAATACAAATTGCTGCCATTAGCGGGGGGGGTTGGACAGAGTAGGGGTGGGGCACTACAGTGGCTCCTAATTATAGAGCGGGTGAGCCCCCCAGGTCAGCAGGGGAGTGGCGGGATGCGGGGGGCGCGGGAGGTGCGGTGGTAACAAGGTGGCGACGTTTGTAAACAGTAAGGTGTCACGTCTCACAGAGCATCGTGGTGCAACTCCTGGATACTCTGAGGTCAGGAGTCGCGGTTAATGATGTGTGATATGGGAGCGCTCTTTGTGCATAT
Organism: Micropterus dolomieu; assembly: GCF_021292245.1. Lineage (NCBI taxonomy): Eukaryota > Metazoa > Chordata > Actinopteri > Centrarchiformes > Centrarchidae > Micropterus > Micropterus dolomieu. The sequence continues at coordinate 74,653 of NW_025741930.1, forward strand.
TATGACGGATCACATTCAGCATGTGTTGAGACAAGAGAGGGTCACACCTTTTCCGTAGTGAGGGAGCTCACAGCAACAGAACACAAACAACATGCCATGAATAGCCAAGTTGCTTCACTTTATTGTGGTTTAACAGCTGGTAAAGCCCAGCAGGGAGTCTATGCTGTCTTCTATTCTAAAATACAATCTGATGCTGTGTGAGATAGATTATGATAAACATTTGATCATGTTTATCATAATGCTGTTTTGGTGATACATTTCATGATGTGGCATCAGGTGTCCCTCCAGTAGACAAATTGCAGCCTTTGAATAGACAAAAAAAGCACCATAATGATGGTTAAACCAGACAACAAAGCAGAAAACCTTAATGAATAGTCTTGCAAAGTTTAAACTGGAAAACGTCTTTTAGTGTCCATACCCAAGTGTGGAACACCATCTGCCATGCTTTGGTTTAAACAAGATGGCCGATGAGTCTGTGCAGTGTTTCACCAAAGGCGTCAGTATGCTTCAACCAAAGTGCTTGCCATACCCCTGCCTTTCAACTGCACTGAAAATGATCAATACGTTTAAGGAGTAAATTTGAAAAATGCCGTCACTCAGAAAGGCTGCACTTAAATTGTAAAAGTATGTATTTTTTGTTCAAAATATAGAATGAAATTATTTTATATTCCTTAAAGAGCAACACCCCATTTTAGCTTCATCATGGTCCCTTTTTTCTGTGGGAAAAGAAAAATAAGTTATGTTGCAATGTACTAGGGCTGTGCCATTAATCCAATTTTATTTTCAGTTACGATTTAGGCTTCCAACGATTATGAAAACAAGACAGTGACACATTCCGTTTCGCAATGATGCTCTCGTTTTGTTACAAGTCCAACGAAACCCTTTCCTTTACAGCCGTGGCTTCTGCCCCTCCCTAAAAGCCCAAACTCCCTCTCAGCCAGGCTGTGGCATGTTTAGTTCTGCTCAAGCCAAGATGATGGGGGGTTACAACTGCAATGACTTGTTAGTCACCATTATTAGCTTAAGCCTACGGAATTTTACACTGCATAAATTAAAGGTTGGATTTCAGTGTTATGTATAATGTAACGTTGGGTAATGTAGTTGTCGCAAACTCGAGTAGTTGGTGACATCAGTAGTAGTAGCGGCCCATCGCCCCTGCCCCTCCCTCAAGCAGTCAACCTAGGCAAAGACTGCGTTGCTGTCACCATTTTGCTGTTTAAAGTTAATAATGTTGGAATACTATTTCTTATTTCATGGGCTATATGGAATTTTTAGGACAATGCATATATAATAATTTTAAGAAGAAGATATACTTTATAAAGGAAGCATTCAGTTTTAGAAGTTCAATAAATGCATGATCTTTCCAAGGTCATTGAGTTATCATGTTAAATTATCGTGATTTCAATATTGACCAAAATAATCGAGATTACTAATTTTGTCATAATCGAGCAGCCCCACAGTGTACTCTATAAAAAATGCCCAGGATCAATAATGTGTAATGAAGTGAGTTGTAGAGTAGTGTGAAACTGAGATGGATAATCAGGACTAGTAATGATGATCACATATTTTTAAACTGTGGTTTCAGTTTTGCAATTACTGTGAAAAGTAGCGCTGTCATATCGGGACTGGTTAGTTCCACAAAGTTTGAAGTTGGGCCCCATCCACACATACCAGCGTTTTAGCTGTGTATCAAAACGACTGAAAACGCACATCTAGTGACGGTGTAAACATGAAGCCGATGGTCTGTTCTGTAGTTACAGAAGATTTGGCGAAAGAATAAAATACAACAGTACTACAGACAGATTTTTTTTTTGTATGGACCAATAATGAGCTGGGACTGTTACTGAATGTAACACTGGAGTATGGCGGCGGAAAACAGGCTGGAAGTCGTCGCAAGTGTCGCAAAAACTCTGTCAGTAGCATTGTGTTTCTGCTTTGCATGACTTGTAAGACCCAATCAGAGAGCCAAATGTGAGCATCTGCGTAATTGTTTTAAAAGTTTTTGCCCGTCTGCACTAAAACGCTACCCGGAGTTTTAAAACGAAAAACAGGGTTGGCAGCATTTTCAAACTTCTCTGTTTAAGTTTTTTGCCATTTTAGTCTGGACAGGAGGTGCAAACTTAGCAAAAGGTCTCCGTTTTAAAACAAAAACGGCGTAGTGTGGATGGGGCCTTAGAGGACAGTCAGCGAAGTTGCATGTGTTGACGCTTTGTTTGTATGGGACAGGTGTTTGCACAGACATGCTGTTATGTCTGTGTTTTCTCTCCTGGCAGCAAGCTGCAGAGCCCGTCTCTCCTCCAAGATGCAGACATACACACACACACACAGACAGAGGATTCAGCGAAGCTTGACCACGTCGCTGAGTGAGAGCACATCATAAAAGATTACCATTCCTTTGTGGGCCAGGCCCTTTAGCATTACCAGTGGGTCAGATCATATCTCTGGATTCTATGCCTTTGCATATTTGTTATCTGCTGAATGACGCGTCCTATCTGATGTGACACAGTGGCCGAACCTCTGACCGATTTTATTATCCTCCGTCCCACAGAGCGACTAAGCCGAGGCGAGCAGCTGCTGCGTTCACATGCTGTTATCGTTCCTTTTCATTTAGCAGCACAGCTAACCTCATACCCACTCTCCAGTAATCACACAGGCATTCTTTTACAAGTGTGTCACTTCTCTACTAGCATCGAAGCGTGCAGCTTACACAAACCCAAATAACTCATGTAAATGTTTGACATGAAGACAAGTTGTGTTGAAAGGAGCTGCTGGGAGTGAAGGAAGGCGAGAGAGAGAGAGTGGCTGATTAGAAGTGATTCTGCTAAAAAGATATCAGTGCAGGTGCCAGTTCAGCCATCCGCTGGCCACACACTTGTGCATATGCTGAAGAGGGCTCTTTAATCTCGATCTTCATGATTGTGAGCTCAGTGATAGCCCCTATATTAGGCTTTTCCTTATCCTGCATATACAGGAAATCACTGTGAGAAAGTTTTACTAGATTAAGATAAGAGAGAGAACCACAGCCCCTCTCCGATAGAGCCGTCTGGATCCAAGCCAACTCCACTCTTACCGTGTAAATTCAGATTATGTATACACAACAACCTTGAGTTTTTTCTGCTTTTTACAGCACTTTAAGGACACTTTGTAGGAAGGTGCAAATTAATTTACACCCAACAGTTAAATACCACACAGCAAGCCACCATGCTCAAAAACATTTGATGTGCTTGAACTAAGTAATAATTTCCCAACTTATTCAAATCAGACCAAAGCGTCTCCCGCCATCTCACATCGATTCTCAAATTCATTTTTTGGCAAACAACGTAAACTGTGCTCAAGAGGACAATTGCACCTTTATACTGGTGCATGGCCAGCAGACACTTAATAACCATTTCACGGACCAAAAGTGTAAATTAATGAGAAAGTCTGAGACTTCCACAACGCCTGTGGCGTCTCAACTCATTACTGCTCCTTGTTAAAAGTTGACCCAACTGGCAACTAGGCAACCTTGCAATTTTCCAAAAAAATGTCTCTAAAGCTATTTTGTGCAGAGCCTCCCGTCACTGCTGTTGAAATGAAGTGTGCCTTCTGAAGAGTAATAACAGCGTCTTAACTGGAGTTTCCTCTTCTGCATTGACAGCATTCAAAATATTTGGCCAAGATTCCTGACAAGTGCTGCCTTTGATGTGAGAAAGCATGCCACCTCTCCCGCCCCCTCTTAAACACCCTAATTATCACTCTTGCCACTTGGGTGCGTGTGAACTAACGCACCTCTTTCTGACGGGTTGGAAACTGCCTCAGGACACTGCTCAGGTAGTGCAGCTCGCTTATAATGTGCCAGGGGCTAATGGGGTATTTCTGTTTCTTTATTACACAAACTTAGAAGTGTGAATTGAACCCTACTTAAAACAAGATCCACTTAGCCTTATTTTAGTAGGATAAATCATAGCTTTTGTGTTCCAGCTTTAGTGCCTCACTGTGATCTTGCTGAGCTCTATGGACAGAGGGATGGGCTGATGCAATGGCTGCGGTTTCTAATTATTAGCCACACACACGTTCCACAAGGGAAAACCAGGGACCCGTGAATTGAGCAGGTGATTGCTACACACTTTGCTCCACATTGTTCATCACTCCCTTCCTGTTCAGTATCGAAGCAACAGACCGCAAACTTTTGTCTCTTCCCATCCCCCATCCTCTGTACCTTTCTGTAATACTCTACAGGGTAGTGCAGGTTTCAGGCAGCAACATGCTCTGCACTATCATTTGCAGCAGCCAGCACTTTTAAATGAACCAATTTGAAACCAGAGAAATATGCAGTGGGGTGGAACGCCCATATCAGTGTCATGTAACGAGTGTGCTGTCAAGTGGCAGGATGTGTTTTTACCCCCTCTTAATTCGCTCTCTCTCTTCAATGTTTTGTTTAAACACAGTCCAGAGTTTTCCATGATCCAATCACTTCCCCGATGCGTCTTGTGAATTTGCCAGGAAAGTTGTGAGTAGGGTGGGCTGTGTACTGTTAAGTCACGCTGGATGCAGTAATCGTTCCTTAATAAGAGGAAGTTCTGATGTTACCGGTGGAGTAGGATGCATTAACAGCTGAATATGATACGTAAAATCCAGTGTCCTCTTTCCCTTGACAGCATGGTGGGAAATAATTTCTTATAAGACAGCATAAACCACTGTGCTTTCTTATTTCTGGAGATGTGTTCTTAAGGGTGCACCACATGCCAGTGAACTTTTCCTGTCCAAACATATATCCAAAGAAAACTCGGCCCGTTGGCTATTAATTTAAGATAGAGAGATATGCTATAACATGCAGGCCTGCAGCCCCAGAGATCACCGTCAGCAGCCAAGTATTCTCTCAGGAGGAGGGCTGGCTCAGTCTGACAGTGAGGCATGTCTCCCCTCTATGTTTCAATACCTCATTTAACCAGGCAAGCTGACAAAAACACACTCTTTTTTTATATTGGTCTAAGGAAGGGGCTACAATCGGACGGTGCGACACATCCAGTACTTCCCAGTACAACTGTATTGGACTACAGTGACCACTGACCTGTTCCAGCGAATCGGCTCAGGTTTTAGCAAGAAGAAAGTCAATCAATCATACAAACATTCATGCGTGGCGTTAATATGCACACAGGAAGACAGTGTTTCAATTACCAAGCCAGAATTTACAGGTCCTCAGGTTCTCCATCACGGCCAATGCTTAAAATAAAATGTTTACTTTTCCCTGTTTTTTCACTCTTTGTGTTAGTATTTACCCTGCTTCAGTGCTACCGGATAGACTTCTCTGCTCAACATTTTTTTTCTTCATGCAAAGACCTATTGTTGAGATTTTGTATGTGTACATGCAGGCAGAGAGATAAAACAAGTAACCTCAGACTTAGAGCAGTTGTAATGAAGGTATTTTTGTTCGGCACTTTAACCATCACTTCAAACCAGATGTGCGTATGAACAGTACAAATGCACTAGTTGCAATGGACCTGAACCTACATGCTGTTGCTTGTGTCTATTTTCCACAATAACATGACAAAAATTCTATCTATCTATCTATCTATCTATCTATCTATCTATCTATCTATCTATCTATCATCTATCTATCTATCATCTATCTATCATCTATCTATCATCTATCTATCTATCTATCTATCTATCTATCTATCTATCATCTATCTATCTATCTATCATCTATCATCTATCTATCTATCTATCTATCTATCTATCTATCTATCTATCTATCAATCATCTATCATCTATCTATCTATCTATCTATCTATCTATCTATCTATCTATCTATCTATCTATCTATCATCTATCTATCTATCTATCTATCTATCTATCTATCTATCTATCTATCATCTATCTATCTATCTATCTATCTATCTATCTATCTATCATCTATCTATCTATCTATCATCTATCTATCTATCTATCTATCTATCTATCTATCAATCATCTATCATCTATCTATCTATCTATCTATCTATCTATCATCTATCTATCTATCTATCTATCTATCATCTATCATCTATCTATCTATCTATCTATCTATCTATCTATCTATCTATCTATCTATCTATCTATCTATCTATCTATCATCTATCTATCTATCTATCTATCTATCTATCTATCATCTATCTATCTATCTATCTATCTATCTATCTATCATCTATCTATCTATCTATCTATCATCTATCTATCTATCTATCTATCTATCTATCTATCTATCATCTATCTATCTATCTATTTATCTATCTATCTATCTATCTATCTATCTATCATCTATCTATCTATCTATCTATCATCTATCTATCCATCTATCTATCTATCTATCTATCTATCTATCTATCTATCTATCTATCAATCATCTATCATCTATCTATCTATCTATCTATCATCTATCTATCTATCATCTATCTATCTATCTATCTATCTATCTATCATCTATCATCTATCTATCTATCTATCTATCTATCTATCTATCTATCAATCATCTATCATCTATCTATCTATCTATCTATCATCTATCTATCTATCTATCTATCATCTATCTATCTATCTATCTATCTATCTATCATCTATCTATCAATCATCTATCATCTATCTATCTATCTATCTATCATCTATCTATCTATCATCTATCTATCTATCTATCTATCTATCTATCTATCATCTATCATCTATCTATCTATCTATCTATCTATCAATCATCTATCATCTATCTATCTATCTATCTATCATCTATCTATCTATCTATCTATCTATCTATCTATCTATCTATCTATCTATCTATCTATCAATCATCTATCATCTATCTATCTATCTATCTATCATCTATCTATCTATCTATCTATCTATCTATCTATCTATCTATCTATCTATCTATCTATCCATCTATCTATCTATCTATCATCGTCAATGGAAAACTTATTCATATACTTACAAGTCCTGCATTTGAAATCCTCTTCAGTAAGTTGTTTTAGCTCATTGTACCAATATCATGTAATAGAATAGATTGTTCATACTGATGCATCAAAAATGTTCTGTTGTAGCTGGATGAGCTGGATCTAGTTTTAGCTACTATATATACAATTAGGTAGTGTGTGATGTAGTGGACTGTAAGTATAAAGTATGAGAATTTGGAAATAATCCAGTAAGGAAGTACAAGTAACTCACCTTACCAGAAGGTACATGTATGACAACAGCTGTAGCTCTGTATGTTGTTCATCCGTTGGCTCTGATGCTGACATTAAACTAGAATGTGTTCAGGACTAATGTTACTCAGCTCCCTGTTCTCAAACACTGGCAGAAACCTTTCTTGCAGCCGGAGCAGCGTGTTGAGTTGTGGGAACCGGCATCACCTTGAGATGCTGGGAGAGAGGAGAGGATTGTCTGTACACAGCAGACTGAGTGGACCGGATTGCACTAGTGGACTAAGAGGTCTGAGCTGACTCTTGTGTAATCACTTAATTTCTGTCTACCACCACACGTGCAATACTTGTGCACATGAACGAGACCACTTGAAAATGAGACAAAACTGAGAGAGGTCTCATAAACCGGCCTCTTACTTGCTTGCAAGTGCAGGCGTACTAGCATAAAAAAAGAAATAGTGAATGAGTAAAAGTAGAGACATTGAGTGCGAGGATCAGGTTCCCTCACCGGCTTACTTTCACCTCTAATAGAGCCTTTGCCATTCCACAGGGGAAGTGGTGTGTTCCCGAAACAAAGTCCCCGCTGTTTGTGTGCAGACCCCCCAGAGTGAACCTAAACCGTACACGCAGTAATGGACTACTTTAAGGGTTTATCTGGCTCTAATAGACACACTTGTACGCTGCTCCCAGCCTCTAAATCTCCAGGATAAGTCTGTGTGTGCGGAAAATGCAGCCATGCTCTAATGTGGCTGACAAAGAGCGCAGCAGTGTAGCCTCTCTGAGCCTTTCCTGTTCAAAATTGTAATCTCCTACTGTGAGTATGTAGTTGTGTGTTGCAGGGGAAACTCTGTGCGGTCAGATGTATCTGAGCTCAATAAAACGTGACTGGTTGAGCAGATAAGGGATCTATTTGCAAATTGCTTTTTGTCATTTGAAACTTAACCTCAAATGGGCGAGTAATATGTCTGCATATTGTTTGTGAGGTGACCTTGGGTGTTATGAAAGGCGCCATTAAATAAAATGCATTATTATTATTATTATTATTATTATTATTATTAATGCAGCACAAACATGCTTCTGTTGCCTTCTGGGAATTACCACATCCTTTAACACAACTGTACAAATTCCTCTTTATATTTTCAATATAGGCACCACAGGAACCACTCCTCAGCATCAGTCTTGATCTGGTACATAGCAGCACAGTTTCTTTGACCGTCTTTTATAAGCTGATTGTGACTGGGTGTTTGCCTGGCACCAATCTCAGTCTAGGGACCTGCTGGGCTCGTTTTCACAGGCGGCCTGACCTCCGGTGCAGTGTAGTAGCCGAGCTCAGTCCGCTGCCATTGTACGTCCTTGATCAACATTTCATAGGAGCACAATGCCCGTCCCTGAGGCGGCAGTTGACTTTGGGACTGAGCTGAGAAAAGCTGACAGAATAGGGAATGATGTCTAATAGCTGGAATGACTTCACACTTTTTTTTTCTAATTTTATCTCATGGTTAGAGGGTTTCAACAGTTTCATTCTTATGGTACCAAAAGGCCCAATCGCATTTTGGCTTTAGCATGAGCTCCATATGTAAGTCCTGTGCAGAATCACTCCTGTAGAGCCTTAGAAACTCTTAAATTCTTAAAGATATGTCAGCTCTGATTCATTCTTTCAAAATAGAAGGTTTTCTGGAGGGTTTGATTTCTGCAGCACCATAATCTAACAGGCATAGCCCTCTGTGATGCAGTTTACATTGCAATTAGATATGGAGGATAAGGTGTGAGGAAAGATATTCCATCAGAGTTTATTACAGTGGGCCATATTTTTGCTATGATGTAGAATTTGGACATGCTCCTATGATTATGAGATTAGATTACATTTGGGTTTGTCCCTTAATGTGCAGCTCTCTATAGAAAGTGTTGCTCCTGTGCACTGTTCACAGTCCTTCTTCAGCTGACAGATGGTCCCATCCAGCTACTCTGACAGCAAACACAGTGAGGAGTTGCTGAAAACCTGCTTCAGCAAGGGCTTCAACCTGCCTATGGAATATGTGTCTGTGTGTGTGTGTGTACAATGCGTTCTTATCCAATGTGTTTCAATCTCTCTGCACACACACATAAACACAGCTAGAGTGTATGGGGACTCATCATTCAACTTAAGTCTCCAAAACAAATAATCACAGGGTTGGACCACATGTTGCAGCTCCTCTGCTGTGGGCTATGACAGCTGTCAATCACTCCGCTGACCTGTAAACACACCTTTGGTGGGCACAGTTACTAAATCAAACTGTACAAATATAGCAAATCTAATGCTATTAATCTTTGCTTATTGACGTAACCCCGTGTTAAATTTAGATCTGGCTGGAAAGACTGGTAATATCAGATTCCACCGGGAGTCTGTTTAAAAAGGTCTCTAGATGGTGTTTATTTTAAGGCCCCAATGGTGGACATGTTGATGGCTTTGCATGCTTTGGTGTCCAGACCTCTTCTGCAGAACCGCCTAACAACCTCACAGGAATGTTTCTCAGTAACTTCAAACATGACTGCACATAGAGCGCTTGCAAAAAATATGTGGTTATTTATCAACTGCCCGAAACATTTTCAGATCTTGAAATGATTATTATTTTTATAAGTCTAGAGTGTTGCTTTTAAGGTCTGACGCCCCACGTTGACAACATTTCATGCTTTCTTCCTTTTATTTTACACTAGCAAATCTCTGTTCTTATATATTATTCGTAAACAGTTAAACAAAAGCTAACTGTATTTGACAGTTTATCCTCTGGTTTCCCTTCACCACATTTTTGGCTGCTAAATCAACACAAAAGAACTCGGGGTAACCTCAAAGTGGGGTTCCCTTTTTCAGCTCTCTGTGGTCTGTTGGTTGTAGAATAAAGCTAAACAGTGAAATGGGACTTTCCTGCTGTTTGAGTGAAACCTCTGTGTTTGTCCAACAATATGTGAGTGCCACCCTCTAATGCCTCTCCCCTATAGATTGTGGAGGTGTGTGTTTGTCTATGGTGCGGCATGGGGCCTATGCTGTCCTAGCAGTGGCCTCTCTGCCCTGCCTGTTCATGGTTGCTGAACCAAGAAGAACATATCAAACAAACACTCCAACACAGGGCTGTCGGAAGATTGGGTTACTCTTGACATGAGAGGACATGTGGACTGTATTGTGTTGCCAAAGTCGCACACTCCTCTGACCTTCAGAGAGCGGTGTCCAACTAATCATGGAGCAGCTTAAACCCATGTAAACTCAGTAGATCCACCTTACCCTACCTTATAGATGGTATGTATTCGTAGTAAACATCATCTGTAACTGTGTCTGAGACAGCCAATGATGAAAGACTTTCTAGATCTTCCGATCCACCAGGCGGTATTAAGCCATCAACACAGTGTGACAGACACTCAGTAGCGCTTGTCTCTAATGTGCGGTGTTAAGTTACAACAGTGCTGGTGGAAAACCATCAGATAACTCCACATGGCTTGCAGGAGTGGCATGAGGAATGTGTCAGTTGTGCATGCATGTGTGTGTTAAAATGTGCATGTGCACCACAGGTGTCATTAATGGATATATTTCTGTCTCCATACAGAGCTGAGATCCACCGGCACTGCTCATCACTTTGCCTACCTCCTCAACACATCTGACTACCGGATCCTGCGTATGGATGAGGACCATGACCGCATGTATGTTGGCAGCAAGGACCACATCCTGTCCCTGGACCTCCATGACATCAACAAGGACCCACATATCGTAAGACCATTCCCATGCTCGGTCTCCCCTCCCCCTACACTCTGGCCCCTCAAATTGGCTGTTACACTGGGATGAAGCAAGCGCCTTTACCTCAGCGCTACAACAGAAGCCCCAGGGGCAAAATGTTCTGTTCTATTGCCCCAGCAGCAGCCATTTTGTTAAGCTCACGTCTAGTTTTTGTTGGAGTGCACTTTTTCTTGTGTCGGGTCATTAAAACACTGTAATTGGGTTATAACAATCCCAACCGGACTAATATTAGCCTGGGTGGATATCCCTTTTGCAATTTTAGCCCAGAAATCTCATAAATGCCAGTGATGTATAACAGGTTGGATTGTAACTATAAAATGTTCTCTGTTTCCCCCTGGCAGATCCACTGGCCAGTGTCCGAACGAAGAAGGATGGAGTGCCTTGTGAGTGGGAAAGACGCCAATGTAAGTATGGCTGTTGACAGCACTCATAGCCTCAGCAGGGTCATTCAGCTGAGCTGATTTCCATCGACTTGATAGGCTGAAAAAAGAAAAGCAGAGCATTAAAAGCATACAGCTCCCTCCATTGTGCACAGTGGTTTTAATATGAGGAACCTGTAAAAATAGCACTCACCTGTGGAGTTCGGACTTGGCCCAGTAAAAGCGTCGGTTCCCTTCTGTCTAGCCAAGGAGACAGGAATGGATTAGAGCAGAGAAGTCCAGTCAATCTCACCATCGTCCTCTCTGCCAGGCCAGAGTGGGCAGCACAACACCACTGATATATTGTCCAAACATATATAGAAGCACAGTATTATGTACTGGTGCCGTACCGGTTAATTTTTTTGTCACTTGAGCATTTGGTAAATCTGCAGGATGTGTACCAATATGACTATGAATGTCTTTGTGTTTAGATGTTTATTACAGTTTAATTGTGTCTGGGCTTTCTGTCTTCAGGATGAGTGTGCAAACTTCATCCGTCTGATCGAGCCATGGAACCGGACTCAGCTGTACATCTGTGGGACAGGAGCTTATAATCCAGTCTGTACTTTTGTCAACCGTGGACGCAAGCCTCAGGTTAGGATTAAAGACTAGAGGAATGTACAAGCCAAGAAAGTGATCTCTCTGTCAACTTAGCAAATATTTTTCTCCTTCTGCATCATAATTGGCATTGCTCGGCCTCTCATTTTTACACAAGTTCTTACTCCATGCACCTTACGCTAGGTTCCCTTTACGGTGATTTTCCTCCATCATTAAGCCTGCCTGAGGTACCATGTCTCTGTGTCTGGCAATGCAGCCACCACAGCTTTACCAACACACAGCTGTCATCCCCAGTGAGCTGTTAAAGCTCTTGAATTTCCTAAACCAAACCAGGCATCACTACCATACTCCCCTTTAACACCTCACTCTTCTTTAAATATCACACTTGTTCCCTAATGATGACCAGGGGACTTTTTAAAAAGGATAAATAAAAAGTAAATTTCCCATTGGACTTTCCCTTGAGATATAAAGTGCGGTGCGGAGAAATTGCAATGGCAAGTGCTGCTTGCATGAGTCCCTTGTTGCATCCGGTTCCTACATGACCCTTTACTAACTAAGGGCCTCCATCCATTCCCTCACCATCCACCCCTTCATGCATCCTTCCAGGCCACCCGCCAGCCTCCACCATGTGAGACGTTGGGTAATTGGAAGTGGGAACTCCCGTTATGGGGTGCCAGTGGAATGTTCCAGTTCTAGTCCATTAATGAGAAGGCTGTTTTTTTCTCCGTCACATTGAACCGACAGGTCTGAGTCGTCCCCCCATGAGCACCTTTCTCAGCTGGGCTGGGGAGTTTGCACTATGATTGCAAAAACATGACATGATTCACTCCACACAGATGCATGCACACAGATATCTTGACTTACATTAAAAAAAATTGATAATTCATTTGGATGGTTTTCATTTGATCACTCCACTGTGGGGTTTATTCTTAAAGTAGGAGCCTCTAGCTTTTGTAAACTATAATAGCCAAATGTTTTTCTTTGGCAGCAGATTTGAGGAGAATTCACTGTATCTATCATACTGTGAGAGACTTTCTTGACTCAACCACAGGATTGAGGATTATTGTGGTTGCCCTTTTGACCATCTGGTCAAATAAAGCTACACACATTCCCTGTACAATCTTGCACACTCACATATATATTTTCCTCATGCACTTGCATTACATTTATTTCAATACTATTGGGTTAAGGGGTTTTACATCATGTATGGAAGTCAGGACAGACTCGAGCGATGCAAATGGAGGTGGGGAAGGTCCTCGATCCTTCCTCATCTTTGGCGTAACATCCAGACTGTGTTGCTGTCTCTTGTTTTAGACGTCCATGTATCTGCAGATGGCCCAAGCCAGAGGAAGGGCTAGCCGCGCAGCTGAACCCAGCGCGGTGCACGAGACACTTGGATTAAAGGTGCGATGTGGGCCCTGTCTGCACCGCAGCCCTGCATACTGCTTGGGCTCGTGGTCACCAGCAGCCACTCCCTCTCTTTGTGTCTGAGCACATTTTCTCCATACCATCTTTAATTTGACCATCATTCGCTTGTCTCTGAAACATTTGGCATGCATCATTTCCAGTCCGTGCACAATCTTAAAGTTTTATGTAGTATGGAATTGCATTTATTTTCATGTCCTTTTGTCTCTCCCGTGTTTCATGCGTACAATATTTTCTTTGTGTAAGCCTCATTGTCTGAGCACCCCTTCGTATCTGCCATTGTCCTTTTTGTGCTTTGCATTTGTGCTAAATGTCATATTTTGCATGAAAGGTGGGTTATCATGTGGAAAATGGCTTCTCAGGCTGCTAAAAAATTCTGATGACTTTTGCGAGGCACAGATTTAATTAAACAGGCTTTCACTGCTGTTCACTGCATGGCATATTAATTTTTTTATTTAGTATCTATTTAGCAGCTTCCATGAACATCAGATACCAGAATCATTCATCCCGCTTATCTGACACAATGCAGGATGTCCCACCCATCAGTCCTTCACCCCACCGAGCCCTCCACCTTCTGTAGGAATGTGGTGCAGTATCTCCCACAGAGGCGGCAGGACTAGTCAGCATCTGACCCACTCCCACAGCAGGCTCTGTTAGCCCAGAGCAAACACCAGCCATCTGTAGCCAACTAGCTGTGCAGCAAAGGAAATAAAAGAGCCACATACTTGAACATGTCTCCACTGTTTGAGCTCTCCAAGCACTCTGAAACACAGAAAGAGACTTATGAAGGACATAACGGCTTTAGGTGAAGTGGGACACTTTGAAAATGTTGCAAGTTTTTTGTAGTCTGATTTTTTTTTAAATATGTTGCAACTTTTCTGAAGGGTCATACTTTACAGCAAGGTTTTAAAAACGCGCTCAGGGCACAGTTTCCCTCTGGTACACATAAATGTTTGTGACCTTTTTTTACACATCAACATCTGGCATGGCTCGGAGTGAGCTGCCAGCACCTTCTGATTTGCACGAGTGGTGATTTTAATCAAAGATGAATAGGGAATTGCACAAGTGTGTGTGTGTGTGCGTGTGTGTATATGAGCCAATGATGTGAGTTTGGCACAGTGCCATATTCTCTCCCCTGCTTTAGTGCTGATGGACAATGACAGAGATGTCTCCATCTCTGTACCCACCGGGAGAGAAAAATGGGCATTGGACATGCTTTGGTCTCTGAGGCGGGGCTACAGGACATGTCATTGCATGCCACTGATTCATTTTACCCCACTTTCATACTCAAATTCCTGCCAATCACCTTTCAGTGCTTGCGTGCAGGGATGCCACAAGCAGTGAGCATCAGTCATCCAGCCTCCATCCCAGGTTGTTTTCACTGTGCTGGATTACAGGTGTCAGCAGTAGGCCTGCACAGCCATGGGCACCAAGAAGCTGAGAGATATTTGGCACACAGTTTATTATGCTGAGAGAAGCAGCCCACAACACATTGTTATCCTCAGTAGAGTGGCACAGAGATGGATATGAAATTCCTTGCTTTCCCCGCATGTATTTTTCTGGATGAATGCACACTCATTATTCAAATACTTCATCCCCCGTCAGGCCGTAAAGGTCCCACAGGAGTCAGAGGGAGCACATTTGTGCCTCATTTTCCCTACACAAGGGAATCACAGTGACAAGATGAAGAGTGCTGAATTTATTGCCGTCTCCATATGATTTTTCCATTTCAGGAAGAAATCTTCCATTTGGAGCCGGGCAAAGTGGAATCTGGGAAGGGAAAGTGCTCCTATGACCCGAAGCTCAACAGCGTGTCAGCTTTGATCAGTGAGTATCATCTTGGTTTGCTCACATGAGGGAGTAGGCACGGGTACAGTCAGGCCCAGCGGTCTTCATAGCGATGGCATTGACATCCCTTATGGATTCTTCATCTTTTTCTTCTCCTGTTTCTTTATATGGTCCTCTTGCGACTCACAATTTATATTTCTGGCAAACTTTGTTAACAGAAAATATTTATCCCCTGCCATTGAAGAAGTCAAGAAGTTGAGGCCAAGCATCCTTTCAATTCTGTGTCCCCTTTCCCACAGTGAGCTGGTTAGTTTAATCGGCCCAATCATTAGAGCTTTAGAACTTTTTCTTTCCTTGTTAGGTTGGCGATGAGCACAATAACATGCACCTATTAATATGTAAATCCCTCATTGGTGAATTAGTGGCTTACTTCCCATGAAGCCTGAGTATTTGCATGTGTTGTAATAGTCAACATTCAAATTTACAGATGGGTCACAAATTAAAGGGAAACCCTGCATAAATGAATGGAGAAACATAACAAATGCAGACTCTTCAATTAAATAGGTTCACTGAATGGTGTGATGGGGTATGAAAATGATCATCATGTTAGACTGCACTCACCGCTGCCATCATCAAAACATTAAATGAGGGAATATTTTCTGGAAAAATGTTGTTCATTCCTTCAGTAGAGGCCCATTTGGAGAATCAATAACAATGAGCATTGAAGCTAATCTGGAGGTTACACTTAAGTTAGTTTTGCTTTTAGTTTACCACCCATTATGTACTCTGTCATAATGTGGGTATGTTTCAGGAGAGTTATTAGACCAAAATATCATAAATAAATTAACATAATGTATTCTACTATATAAGAGTGTGGACATAAGTGTATTCTCACTTTTGTTATCTATCTATTCATCCTGTTATAGTAATATCTGTTGTAGTAGTCATGACGCTGGTGTCTTCTGTCCCTTTGCCCAAGGTCACTTAGTCAGCTCCAGATTCCACAGTTGCCATCAGTGAAAGGCAATCTTCTCTCTGTGGGGTGAGACAGCGGGTGTAAATCACTGGCACTGCTTTCCCACATTAGCGCAGTGCCAGCTGACCAGTATGGAATCAGTACTGTCATCCAAGATGGATTTACCTCCCACTTCCACCAGTTAGCATCATACAAGGGACACTGTAGTTAGTGTTGATAAGGATTAAGAACCCTGTACCACGACAATAGATTTACCACTGACCACAGACTGTTCAGCTCTCCGCCACATTAGGCATCCCATCATCCGTGGACATTTTAATGATACATCATCAATCTCCATATAGCGCTGCCCAGGACCATGACATTGAATATAATGCTGGTAGGACAGTGTTTTTTGTTTCCTCTGCTCCACCTCCTGCTGTCTCCTTACTCCATCTCTGAGAGCTCTGACAGTCACACCTGCTCTCCAGTGGGGCCCTTACAGCAGCTGTAGAACCAACACCTTGACTTCCTGTGGCTTAACAAGCCTGTTGAATACATTTGTCAGTCTGCACACATGTATGTGCACATATTTTATATTTTTATGGAGTGTGTGTGAAGGCTGTTTCGGGAAGTTTGAGCATTGTTTTCGGTAACACTTTATTTTACTTTTAAGAAGACAACCAGAAAAAGAACCACAAAATGTTTTTTTTTTGGAAACAAGCTGTTTCCACAAAAAGTTCCTTGAAAGAAATGGTCAAATCTTAATGAGTAATTCATAGAGATCCATTTTAAAGCACAAATACATGTAGTCTTTAATAATTAGTCATTTAGCTGACGCTTTTATCCAAAGCGACTTACAATTGCTATATATATATCAGAGATCGCATGCCTCTGGAGCATCTAAGGGTTAAGGGTCTTGCTCAGGGATGTGTGGAATATGTCACTATACCCAGGTCTCCCACACCAAAGGTGTCTGCACTGCACCATTACCACCCCTTACCACTTTATATATTAAACATTTTTCTTGTCTGCAGTGTACTACACTGAAACACAAATAAAATGTTTTGTTCAGTTCACCTGCTGTGCACTGACTAAAACTTTGGTAAAACCTTGAATAACTTCTCGGTTACTCAACCAATTATAATTGAGAAAATGAAGTGTAAGGGATGGCTTAAACTGTAAATTGCAAATATTAGTACATCTGACTAACAAGCTTACAGTGGTTACTGTGACCACTAGTAACCATGTTTTTTCCAAAGGCAAGGGGCATGTCTAAATACATTATTTGGCGGTTATGCGGTTGCGTTCAGGAACATCCACCTTGTGGGAGCTATGATAATATTATATCAGAGTTAAGAGTAACGTTAGCAGCTTGTCATGCTTGGTCCCGTAACTTCAGCCAAACTTAATTATTCCTCATCCTTAAATCCTTTTCTCCAGTAAAAGCATGAAGCACCTTTTGAAACTGTTAATACTATAAATAACATATAATAAACAATCACAATGTTGTTTATAGTACTGTACTGTAATACAAGGGCTAACTAGCTCTACACTACAATACACTAACAATGCAGCTCCTTATTTCATTGTGATCTGGATCGTCAGCTGGTGAGGAGGATTTTTGTCTGGGACGTGCAGCATTAGCATCATTATCAATTATATGCAGTATGTAGGCAACTTCTGCATATGTAGGACTTTTTTACAGGCTTAAAGATGAATTAGATTAGAACTTTAAAAAGAGACAGACTTTTAAAGCAACTTCTCAACTTTTGGCATAAGCATTAGCTTAGACTAGCTAGCTTCAGGTAATAAAATCTGTTAATGACAGTTGATGATTTCAGCCGACAAAATCCACGGTAGGCTAGTTGGCATGAAATAAGAGGCCTGCTTTGGTTTACATTTGTTTGAAACTGAAGCTAAATTGTTTCCAAAATTACTTTATATATATATATATATACATATATATATATATATATATATATATACATACAACAGCAGCTAAAGGGGACGTGATCAGCCAATAGTCAATTGAAGGCTGTTTCCATTTTCCCTGTAATTAATAACCAATTAGATATTCCTTTCCAGAAACCTTCCAAGCAAATTACACTTCCGTTCTAGGAAAAAAAAAACCTATGAGACCTGTGAAATATTATTCTGCCTTGCAGCCTTTTGACGAATGATCACTTGCATCTTGATTATACAGTATCATTAACTTATCCACTTTGTGTCTAAATGAACACAAATGTGTAGATGATGACTTTGTTATGCTGAGCTTCTGTGTGGTGGAATAAAGAGTTCTGAGATGTTGGGTTCTAAATATACATTTTGAAATCAAAGCCTTGGTGTTTTGTATCAAGGGTGGTGCTGGAATAATGTCAGAGTCAAGGAATTTCACTAAAATTAACTTTTTTCTCTCTTTCTCAGATGGTGAACTGTATGCTGGGGTCTATGTTGACTTTATGGGAACAGACTCTGCCATTTTCCGTACTTTGGGGACAAAGACCGCCATGCGAACAGATCAGTACAACTCCAGATGGTTAAATGGTAACTGTCCTCCTATTTAACCTACAAATGATACATAGGGGTTTCATCCAGCTTGTGCAGCCTTCCAGCATGATTTTTCAGCATACAATCCCAAACAGGGTTCCAAATGTAAAGCTGAATTGAAGAGATTCTGGTGTTTGCATATGTTTAGAATCACTCAACAAGTGATAAACAGGAAATGCCGAAAGTTTATAAAATATTTTAGCCAGATGTTTTCCCAAAGTCATCCTCTGCCTAAACCACTCACCACCTCTTTTCCCCACAGACCCCACTTTCATCCACGTACACCTCATCCCCGACAGCGCGGAGAGAAATGACGACAAGCTGTATTTCTTCTTCCGGGAGAAGTCCTCTGAGATGGGCCAGAGTCCTGTGACCCAGTCCCGCATAGGACGCATCTGCCTGGTGTGTACACAGTGAGAGGCGTGTTTGTGTTGGTGTAAACATAATTAAAAGGAAAACCTGCATGGATATGAAAAACAGGCTGGAGTCTCCTGAGGCAAGTCACCCACTGGGTTTGAATGTTTATGGGCGCAGAACTTGTATTTGGCCAACGCTGATGTGCTGGAATCCACATGTGTCTTTAACCTTCCTGTCTACAATGCATCCCTCTGTCTGTGAGGTTGCCCTTTGACCTTTGACCCTGTGATCTTCTGACCTCTACTCCCTGGTAGTCCTAAAAAACTTGGCGCTTTTAGTGTACACGCCAACGAATAACTCACTGCCTGTCTTTTAGAGTCCTAATCATTTAAACTAGACTTCCTCGACAAAAGCCTGCGTGCTCTAGAAATACAAAGCAAGCTGAGCAACAAACAAATAACAACAACTGTCTCTGGGTAGCTTATCTGGCACCTCATAGTGTGAGTGTGAGTGTATGTGTCCCCTTATAGGTTTGCGTGCATGTGTGAGCATTGCGGCGGGTGTATGAGTACGGGAATGAGTGAGAAAATGTGGCGTATGTGTGCTCATCACCTCAGCTGTTCCCCATTGTATTTATTTGAGGGGGTCAGGCTCTGACCCGGCACACAAACACTCATCCCCCTCTCAGTGGGCTCTGCCACGGCCTCCAGAGACCCAGTCCTGTCATTCTTCGCCACGCATCTGGATACTCTTAGTGCCATCCGTGGCACCCTGGACACCACCAAAAATACACTCAGCCATATACTGTAATTACACTGGAAATTAAGAAAACATTTCAGCCCCCAAAATGGGATTCATCAGAAGTGCGTGAAGAATGTGAAGCCTGCAACCACCATTAAAAAGAAATATTAAAAGATACATGCTTCCTCATGAGCGAGACTTTCTTTAAAGATGCTGACTATGGAGGAGGACTATAAAGCACATACTGGTCTCAGCTCTTTCTTACTGGGATAGATTCTGGCCTCGCTCCACCACAGATGGAAGAGTCTAAATAGGAGGAGACAGTGTTTACCCCCACTCCTTTTAGCTTCCTGGCTTTGCAAACCAACATGTACTGTATATTGTGTGTGGGTGGCTCCACCTGGGTTTGTTTTCATTAGGATGTGAGTTTGAGCGAGTGATGGAGAAACTGTGTCTCCACCCTCTCGAATACAGAATGATGATGGAGGCCACTGCTGTCTGGTCAACAAGTGGAGCACCTTCCTGAAGGCCAGGCTCATCTGTTCGGTGCCAGGGGCCGACGGCATGGAGACGCATTTTGATGAGCTCCGTGAGTACCAAAACCTTGACATTACGCTTTGGTTCCTTTCACTATTCTCAGATGAGGTCTGTAGATTACTAGGTGTGGGTGGGAGGTGTTGTATAGACTTCCTGGTCAATAAAACATGCTGTCAGACTAGTGATGTCTTTTACTCTGATTTTTCAGTAGGTGTTTTTTTTTATCTGTACATTATTGTCTCTGTTAATTGAGCAATCATTTGGTCTATAAACTGTCAGAATAGGAAATAAAAGCATTTTTATTCCCCAGGCCCCAAGGTGACATCTACAGTCCAGAGAATGAGCAGGTGTTTAGAACAATAAATATAAAATCTTATATGTATATTGCATATAGATATTAAAACATGATTGTGTCTATCTGTGACATGGAATAGTGAAATTTGTTTGAACATAGAAGTACTACTTTTCCCCTAAAAGTCCAGTAAAGGTTTTTTCTTTATAAGTGGAGAGCTTACACCCTGTTTTTTGAAAGAAACTAAATCTGTTCTGTGTGCAGTTAATCATTTTGACAGTAGGTATTGAATGGCAAAGAAAAAAAGACAAATATGACATGACTGGATTTATTTCAAACATATTCGTTTTCAGGTTGCTGTCATGTATGATCACATCTGAAATATTAAGTAGAGAATAGTCTTTGACGGGGTCTGTTTCTATTGCAGCACTTGTGCAAACACACACACACCAGAGCTCAGTCCTTGGCCCATAGGGCAGCCCACTTCCATCATATAGTCCATACAACATACAGTAATGGGAATGACACACATAATCCCACCGCTGTAGTTGTCATTTTCTCTCAAGATGTCTTAAACAAAAGTGTCTGTTTTTTTTTGTGTGTAAGGGGGTGGCCTGGTGGCAGGCAGATCAGATCACAAAACAGGAATGTCTGTGAATGTGAGACTATTAGCCTCTCCAGGGAAAGCTCTTTCTCTTTCTGTCTCACTGGTTTAAAATAGTGCCAAAGAGTGATAGGGGACTGATGCGTGAGGCTACTGTTGCTCTTGAACTAATCTCAAGAATGGAAAGTGAATCTGGTGATAGTTTTTTGTCTCTTTTTTCCGGCTGACACATTCCTTGCTTTTATCTCTCTGAAAGCGCTGCTTTGTTTTTTTAAGGTGACATTTATTTTATCCCGCTTTGAACAACAGAAAAAGTGACACACACTTGAAAACTCTGTGGCCTTTTCGTGTGCAGCCACTTCACCTAAACGATGTGAAAGCGGTTCTGAGTGGGATGGGCTCACTTTGCCATTACAAATGACGGTTCTGTCTTTACTGGTCAGTTCAGTGTTGACATGGGTGTGCTGTGCAAAGTGGTTCTGTGAGCGAGTTGGAGAGTCGCCAGCTGTTGGCACTGTTGATGATTTTAAGGATATTGCTTGAATACGGCTGTAAATGTGCAGTGGAACAGGATGGTGAATGACCAATGACAGGCATTATAAGTTAGACATGACCATGGAGAAGGAAAGACTGCACATGTCAGTTTGCACAGCAGCCATCACTGCCAAGGATGCCTAGAAGGGACACTAATTGGATACAATTGAGTTTCATGCAAATGACTTCACATTTACTGTCTAGTTTGAATGTTTATAAAGCTTTGTCGCTGGAGAGTTTACGACAGGAAGTGGAGATTGTAGAATTTCACAAGCGGAAATTGTTCTTTAACTATTGCACATTTTATGTAGGTTATAAATGGAAGATTGGACATTTTGAGAAATATGATTAGATACCACTATCATGACTGTATTTTTAATAAGAAGGTACAGCCAGAAGAAATTAGCTGGTCTGGCTCTGTCCAAAGGTAACAAAATCAACCTACCAGTACCTCTAAAGCTCACTAAAGCCCCAAGACAAAAAGCCCACTAATGGTTCAATCAGCACGCTTTCATCTGTTTCTACCTGTGGATACCTATATATGTATGTTTATGTAGTATTAGCATATTAGCATGCTAGGCTTACAGTCCGTCAGCTGGGACTTTATATCTGTGCTGTGACATCTGTCACCGCAAACACATCCGTCACCTGCCCAGCACAATGCTGTTAACCAGAACAGCATTTCTGGTCTATTTTAAGACAGTCTTTGGGCTGGGAAACCAGTGGAGGAAGTCACATCCAGATCAAAACTCTTGGCAAGAAAGCCAA
The DNA here is from genome assembly GCF_021292245.1 of Micropterus dolomieu. Lineage (NCBI taxonomy): Eukaryota > Metazoa > Chordata > Actinopteri > Centrarchiformes > Centrarchidae > Micropterus > Micropterus dolomieu. The sequence continues at coordinate 97,092 of NW_025741930.1, forward strand.
TATTGTTAAACTACTTCTTTAAGCTTCTACATACATTCCACATGTAGTGAGGACGCTCTGTAGACTCATTACACTACACTGCTGAAAACAGTTTCAAGCCAGGACAAGTTTAGAAATATAGCCATGCTTGAGTGAGAAGTTTCTTAAACTTTCTCCCTTTCTTTAAGAGTTTTAATAAAATGACTGAGAAGTTTGTTGAAATGTCCAGACCAGCTGTATTCCTGGCATGGTAGTCTCATGTACAAAGCACTCCCGAGACCTGGGGAGTTTTTACAGTTGGAATATTTAGCAGTTATTGGCTCTACCTGTAAACTGGTTCCTAAATGAAGCAACAGGGATTTAAATCACTTGCTTTTTTACTCAGTAGCATACAAAAGTAAAAAGAAGCTCCTGTATTTTAGATGTGGAATACTTTAAAAAAAGTATATGATCAATAGCTGGAGAGATGAAAAGGCAGACCAAGAGAGATTAGAAGAGAAAATGTGAAGAGAATGAGAGGCACTAAGAGGATTGGACAGCAGATTCTTTTAAAAATTAAATGAAATACAAAATGTGATCATATTTGAGGAAATGGCGTGTATGGCAGCTGAGATTTTATTGCTATACAAACATAAGAAAAATGGTTGTGGACTCTGGATCCTTTCCTTGCTGTTATTTACATACAAGTTCTCCTGGAGCTAAGTCAGGATAGCTTTTAGAGCAAATCACATTGTTCCCCCATGTTTTCCTGAAGCCTTGATCTGTTAGCGACTGTCCGTGATAGCTCTATCTCGGCCTCAGCGGTATCTTGACTCCATGTTCACACACTGTGTCCTTGCGTGTAAATTGTTCATTGCTGCAGCACAACAGCTGTATGTCATGACAAGGATCATCTGTTGTGTGACACCCATGACAGCCCGTCGTGCTGCGTCCATGCTAACCCATGACCGTTCCACTGCTCCAGCTGCGGCAGCTGTAGAAGATGGCATAATGGTGTGTGTGTGTGTGTGTGTGTGTGTGTGTGTGTGTGTATGGGTGTGGCTTTGTGAATTTGGTAGCTACTGTGAAATGAGGACATTATTCTTGCTATCTCTCAGCTTTATCCTTTTCTCCAGGAATGAGCTCATGGTTGTAGACGGTCCCCAGAGGAAGTCTTGACTGTACAGACTCACTACTGTGGACCAGAAACTAGCACTTCACATTCAAAGACAATGCTCACACCCTCCATGTATCATTCTATCTGCATAGCAACCTGACAGCTAATTTCTCATTCTGGTCTTTAAGGGACTGCAAGTGCATAAATCTGAATCGGTATCCTTTTTTTGTGTCAATCAGTTCTACTTCTGTTTCCACAGTTTCCAAACCCTAATAGTCATATTTTTAGCTTGATCCTTCCATCTCTCGCTTGTTGACTCTCTCACCAATCATGTTTTTTACTCTGCGGTTGTTTCCCTGCACAACTGGGTTGGGAGCACATTCTCCATTTTGTGCCGAAGGCCCTTGTCCTACTGTTGGCAGTGAACTTGCCTCCTGGGACTAGTATTTAGGTCAGGTACCAAACAGTGAGACTTATCACCCATCACATGTTTAGCTCCTCTTTATTTGTTGCTGTGGACTTTTCCTCAGTATCATTAAGAGAGATCATCTAAATCAGGCAGTGTCCAGTGTCAGAGCCCTGTTGCACCCTGTCGAGTACGTGAGTGTTGGTGATTTAGAGACCTCCAGAATTGGCTTAAGATTATATGATGCGGTTCTCCTTTGGGACAGAGGAGATATTTCCTTTCCCTCGAAATGGAAGACATGAGATATGGACCCAAGAAGGGAAGAATCCCAGCACATCGTAAAGAATTTCTGTGTCGTCTCGAGCAGTCTCAGATGGTTCAGCAATCGTTTTGTTCCAGTCTAGACCGTAGAGAACCAGACTGTTTGAATTCACTGATCTGCTGCTAAATATCAGAGCTTTGGTGCTTGGATTGGATTGCTTCGTTTAGGATGGATAGGTGATAAAGCCTCTCAAGGTTCGGGTTCGATGTGTTATGCTGTCAGTAAGACCTTCACCTTAAGTGTCCCTCCTGAGGCCATTGTTCAGTTTCCTGTTGCACAAAGTTGATTGCTGTGGTTTTGCACCTAATATTTCCATCAGCAGGAAGGGCCGTCTGTCTGGATAGAGAGACTCACTTTTTTACCTCTTATTATTTATATTGGACTGTCCTTTCAGCTTATTTAGCTACGCTATGGCCGTAACTCTGATGGCAATGTCGGTCTGTCTGTTTGTCAATTGTTTTTTAGTGAATTGTGTCAACATCTACTGGATTGTAAGAACTTTAGTTTTGTGCCATCAACAGGTCAAATTTTAACACTGTTGTTTGTGATCAATACCTGCAAAATGAATAAAATCCCCATTGACATCTGCTGTACTTTGTGGTTTGTGGTAATTAGTATACTAACATGCTAAATTAAGATGCTAGATTATAAGCAGCATATTAGCATTGTCATGATGAGGATGTTCAACAGCCTCATAGAGGCTTTAGCATGGCTGTAGACTCTTAGTCTTGTGGGCAAGCTGAAGGCAATTACTCACCCACATTCACACAAGCATTCAATAAGCAGCACAAAAATTCTCACATGAACCCCTGACCTTTGTTCTTTTGATGACATTATGGATTTCAGGGACTCCCATGGAAGCATAAAGACACAACACAAGATCGACTTTGGTCATTATCCAGTAGTGGGTTCCATGTGTTTTCAACAAAGATGAAGGTTCAGCATCTTTGTTAGTGCATCACTCCTTCCGGGGAGGTGTAGCCTAAGGGTCTCTCTGGCTAAGAGAGGTTGGATTGACTAAAAGCTGTGTAAATATTAGTAAAGAAGAGTGCTTGTGCTGTGCAGCATGATGTTTCCTTCATCCATGTTTGCACTGAAGTGATTTCATTCTTTTTTTTCCTTACAGGAGATGTTTACATACAGCCAACACAGGATACAAAAAATCCTGTGATATATGGAGTCTTCTCAGTCTCTGGGTTAGTGTACTATAACAAATTCTGTATTATGCACAATGACTGTAACAGGCTCCGTTTGAAGATACATTTTTTGGGAGGATATTTTGATTATTTTGTAAGATACATTTTTCTGACCTTTTTTTTTCTCTTTCTCTTCCTTGACTTCACAGCTCTGTCTTCAAAGGCTCGGCAGTTTGTGTCTACTCCATGGCCGACATCCGCATGGTCTTCAACGGACCCTTCGCCCACAAGGAGGGACCCAATTACCAGTGGGTGGCCTACACTGGGAAGATCCCCTACCCTCGACCCGGCACCGTGAGTTTATAATCCACACTGACCCCACATTTGAATCCCACAGCAAGCTGGCATAACAACGACTTCTCTCTGAGTTAGACCTCAAATAGAAACCATCTGAACAAGGTCCTGGTTTCAGCATAGCCACTTTTTTGTACTTTTGTCCTCGCTATAACTAATGTAACTACTGTAACTTTGTGTGTGATTATGTACTTTCTTCTTCATGGGTTTTGACCAAAGCTCAGAATGTTAATAATACTATTTCTCTTTTAGTGCCCTGGAGGTACCTTCACCCCCAACATGAAGTCCACTAAGGACTATCCAGATGAAGTGATTAACTTCATGAGGAATCACCCTGCCATGTACAATGCTGTGTACCCAGTACACAAGCGCCCCCTGGTGGTTCGGACCAATGTGGACTATGAGTTCACCACCATCACTGTGGACCAGGTGACGGCTGCAGATGGCAACTATGAAGTGCTGTTCTTAGGAACTGGTGAGTGTTTTGTAAACTTAAAATTTTTAATTAATTTTGGGGAAGGAGCCAAATCTGTTTGTTTTTTTGTCTGCTTATAAAATAAGCACAGATTTTTTAGGTTTATTTTTAAGCGACTAATGTGTACTTGAAATCAGTCTGAACTCATGAACCCTTTGATCAGAGTCAGAATGGTGAATGACAGTGTCAGCGGGAAGCTGAATAATGGAGAGAAAAATCCCCCCTGGAAATAAATCCCATGTAAGTGGAGGGCTTGTCTCCCTTGCAATCATTTATCATTAACAGAAAAGCATTCTTGCTCTGGGTGCCTGAGTGGAAATTTAACCAGTCAAAGGGTTTGCACCTCGCTCTATTCACATGAAGTAAACAACAGGAGATTTGTACCTGGAGGGCAGGGGTGGATCAACAGCAGGAGGGAGAGAAAAGAAACGGGGGGGGGGGGCTACAGTTAGGATATCCATCACCTTAATCTTACCCACTGGTGTAAGTTTGTCTGCATGCCTCGCACCTTTAATAAGGCCCCAGTCTGAGAGCAGCAGCCACCACACAGTATGCAGCCCTCACATGTTGCATATCACGCCTGTTAACTGGCTTCTTTGTTCATCTGTACATTACGGGGAGGAAACTAATGGGTTTGTGTGCGATGGCGGCCACTGTGGAGGAATGTGTGTCCTTTCAGCTGCTGTCAGAGGCAGCTATTCAGCCCTGCATTGGGGCTCAATGCAGAACGCATAATGAATCTCAGATATCCTGCTCACAGGTACTCTTTACAGAAATCAAACATGCCAGGGAAGGCCAGGGAATGTCAGAAGGATAGGTCAAGGCAAGATGGGAGCAGAGAGGATGACAGAAGAGGTTTGTCATGGTGGCGGCAGTGAGTACACTAAGTGGAACAGAGCTTCATGTCATTGAGTGAAGGTTAAACTGAAGAGAAAATACGTAACAGAGGTGAAGAGTACAGTGGAGCCAGTGTTGATACGAGGATTATCCCTTGTTGGAGGTTGCTTAAAGAATAAAATGGGAATCCAAGGAGCTGTTGACAGGTGGAAGGGTGTGAGGTTGCAGGTATGTGGCTGACAGGTGTGCGTTGTGGTCCACAGACAAGGGAACGGTTCAGAAAGTCATCGTTCTGCCCAGAGATGACCTGCAGACTGAGGAGCTGGTCCTGGAGGAGGTAGAGGTTTTCAAGGTGAGATTTTATACTTCTCTATACTTTACGTTACCTCCTTTACACTTCCCTGTTTGTTCTCTGTTTTGCTCCTTTGATATAATTTTCTTATCCCTTCTTATTTTCTTTTTCCAATTTGCTCGTTCCTCTGTATATACATTTTCATCTGCTACAAAGGTAACAAACTGTACTCACAATAAATTATTTTCTCTATCCAGGTCCCTACTCCGATTACAACAATGAAGATCTCATCCAAAAGAGTAAGCATGTCTGTGCAACTGAGTCTTTTAACTGTTGCTCACATAAAGACAAAAGAAATCATCCTCCAAAGAAAAGGAATTAAATTAATGTATTTTGGAAAGGTCACAGGCAACACGTATACAGCTGTGCTTCTCTGCCGCTTCTAGCTGTAAGTCTGAGGGAGACAACGAAGAGAGAAATATGGAAAAGACATTAAAATTTTAGTGTTGACTTTCAATGTGATTACAATACTTGGCCTCTTCTATGACATCATTCCACAGACAGTTTGTGTTACACACAGCCTGCCAGGCTGACAAATTTCAAACTGATCATAAAATGTTGAAGGCAACCTGATAGAGATGAGCTCAATATGCCTGTTGCTCTCATAGATTAGATTGCTAGACTAGAATTTACACTAATTTCATTACATCCATCTGGGTTTTTGCATGGAAAAACATAATGGTCATAATAATTAGAATCTTGTAAACCATTGAATATTATGTTTTTAGGCTTAATTTAGAGCACTTTTAGCTCTATGTTATATATATATATATATATATGTATGTATATATATATATATATATATATATATATATATATATATAGTGACATAGTACAACTTCAAATTTACTGTTGAAAATTTCCATAATGGTCTTCAGCTGCAGCTGTTCTCTTTCCCCTTTTTCAATTTTCGTATCAAAGTGTTCTCTAGCATTGTGTAACCCACAATTTTCCATCTTCTTCTCTTTCAACAGCAACAGCTGTATGTGTCATCTGTAATAGGGTTGACCCAGTTGGCTCTTCACCGGTGTGATGTGTACGGTGAGGCCTGTGCTGACTGCTGTCTGGCCAGAGACCCTTATTGTGCCTGGGATGGCAAGTCCTGCTCCCGTTACTCTGCCTCGCAGAAGAGGTGAGCACCAACAGCAGTGTTAGCATGAGCTACTCTAACTTCATAACTAACTGACTAACTGACCTTGGTGTGCTGAATGATGCTCAAGTTAGACTGCCTGAATGGCTGTTTTAATGGCATTATATTCTGTTTTAATAATAGAATCTTCATAGTCTTTGGGTAAACTGTTGTTAACACTGCACTAATAAATCATATATTTGTGAAAGTACAAGTTTAACCAGTATCTGAATTCACATTTGTGTAATGCGGTGACATAACAACATAATGTCATGTGTTGGTTTGCGGTTAGATCCATTTACATTTTGATACGTTAATGGATTTATGTATTGTTGAATGGCTTTGAATGGCTTGCGGTTGCTTTATTATCTTTTCTCTCCTTATTCGGCAACACTGGTCTGACCCCTTTAGACGTAGCCGGAGGCAGGACGTCAAGTATGGGAACCCCATCCGCCAATGCAGAGGCTTCAACTCCAACGGTAAGATGCCTTTTCTTTTCTGCTTCTTTTGCTTCGATTTGTTTATTAATGACCTCAGAAGACTGAAATAAATGACACATCTCATTATTGCCTTTCAAGGTTTCATTGTTATGGGCTGTGATGTGTTTTTAGCCAGCTTTTTGGCAATCTGTGAAAGCAGTATTGCTAAAATGACTTTGATTTGCTACAACTGAGATTTTGGTCGTACGGAGTTCATGGTAATGAGTGTTTTGGTTGCCATGGAAATGCCTCTCTCTGCCCTGCAGCAAATAAGAACACTCTGGAGATGGTGCAGTATGGGGTGGAGGGAAGCAGTACCTTCCTGGAGTGTCAGGCCCGCTCTCCACATGCTGTCATCAAATGGCATCTGCAGAGAGATAACAGCGATCGCAGGAAAGAGGTGAGCCACCAAATAATGTATTTCTCAAACATAATAGAAGCATAATATATTTTTGGATAGTTTAATACATATTAATCCACTATAATGCACAATATCAACTTCCTGAAGTACTACATGGGCTTGAACCTTACTGACATGGGCTAGTGGCAGGTGAGCATTTCCACAGATGAAACATTTCTTTTGGACATATTGGACTGGGAGGGGGAGGTGGGGGCACTCCACAACCACAGTGTTTAATTTGATTGTGTTGTCATGGAGAGACAGAGATTTATATGCAGTGTGACACATTTGAAAAATGACTCCATTGTAATTATATTCCGATTATCTGTTAACATGATTAAGTGATTCAGGCTCTGATTGAATGATGCCTGATTTCTCACACAGACCTCCGACTGTCCTCAGGCCCAAGGGAAGGACACGTAAAGGGGAGCTGTGAAAAAGCCTTCTGCCATGATATATGACCCCGAGGCACTAGTTAAAGTTTTATTGTGAAGACTCGTAGTGTTGCAGCCTCTATTTTATTGACTATGCCGTTGGATGGTCTCTATTCCCACAGGCAGAGCCGACTTTGCTTTTGCCCTGCACATCTGATTCTGAGCTAAAAAGCTATCACCCAATCACCTATTCTGTGATTGAGTCCTGGGTGTGGACATACAGAAAGAGATGGATTAATAGAGTTACATCTAGAGTTAGTGTTTGAAAACGTTTGAATTGATACATTATTTAAGGATATTAATCCACCATGCAGGCTATTACATTAGGGATATAAACAAATACAAATATATTTTTTATATATGAACAAATACAAACAACATTTTGCAGGAATATTTGTTGCTCCCCACTGACACACTATAAAAAATTTGCCATAAAAACATCACACCACTCAGTCAAATAGAAACCCAGAGACACCATACACACACTGCTAGCTCACGCTTTACAGTCATGTCAGGATCTCAGGTGTCCATCAAGGATAAATGTCCATAAAATTGTTTAGAAAAGAAAAAGATGCTATAACGTAAAACTTCTGGTCTTGGCACACAGTCATCAGAATCAGACTTTTTCTTCAGGATCACTGAAATCCAGGGGACTGTTGTCTGTGCAGTGTAGAGCTGCTAGTAGTCAAAGCAACAGGACTTTCCATGATAACAGTTTGCCAAGAATGTAAACAAATAGACTGTAGGCTAAAAATATGGAGGTTTAGATAATACATACATTCAGCCAGGTCCATCCACAATAACCTTTCATCAGTTTTCACCAGAAGTGCAGGATAGGTTGACTGATGTTGCACAGCTGTTATTATAATATAATCTGTGTGTCAACAGGGACTGTCTCAAAAGTGCACAATGGGCAAGAGCGTTTTCCAGAGTTTTGGCAGTTGGTTTTTTATGTTTTTACGTCAAACAAAACATTTTTTATTTATCTGGGCCTCCTCGAATTATATACACAACCTCCAGTTTTTAAAGAAAAATCATGCCATATGGCCCAGTGCAATTCTGGCTTCTATTTTCCCATTGTTGCAACATCCTGCTCTGTTTTCATTATTTATTTTGTGGGCAGCTGCTTGTGTACAAATACGCATGAGGAGTATAAATGGCAGAAGAAGGCAATTCAATACAGAAAATGATACAGTCTAAAAAACTTTTAAGTCCCACCCCTACTAGTATAAATATACAGATATTTTTGTGAATTAAACAGATGGTAGCTTTGCATCACACCCCTAATGCACAGGATGTTACATCCCTGGTGATTCATGAGCTGTTTTTCACTCTGTCGCTGCAGATGCGATCTGATGGTCGCGTTTTGAAGACAGAGCAAGGTCTACTCCTGCGGTCACTGCAGCCCTCCGACTCTGGCATGTACCAATGTACAGCCACGGAGAAGAACTTCAAACACTCGCTGGTGAAGCTGCAGTTGGTGGTGCTGTCGAGCCGGGCCGTCAACAATGTGCTAGTGGAGGGCGGAGGAGGGCTGGTGCCGTCTTCTCTTCATTCCAGCAGCACCCAGTGGACGCCCAGCGCAGGCCAGTACAAGGACCTGCTCACCATCCTGAGCCAGCCAGAGATGAGCCTGATCAATCAGTACTGCCAGGACTACTGGCAGTTTGGAGACCCGCTGCTGGGCGCCCTCAAGGCCAAAGACCTGAAGGAATTCAAAGAGCAGAAGAAGCCCCGCAACCGCCGGCATCATGGGGAGGGGGAGGAGAAAGAGGAGCAGGAGGAGGTAGAGACATGAGGAGCCTGGCTTTGTGTCTGAAATGCCCTCAACACCCTTCCCCCCACCCTGTGAAAACTGGGAGAGACTCATTGAGAGTAGCAACGTGAAAAAATCCACAAACCGAAAAAAAAAGCAAACTGAGTAAAAAAGAGGCGTACAAACAAAACCCCAAATACATTCTCTCAAACAGTAAGATATATGATACACAGTATTTATTGTAGGTTGTATATAGTATCATTCTGTGGATTTCTTTGTACTTATAGAAAAACATGCTCTTTGTGTATAGGTACCTTTGGGGCAAATATTATTGTTATTATTGATGTTGTTAATTTTATTGTCGCTGTTACTGTCATTACAATACTCATCTGTCAGCATCATATGACCTTGGCGACTGTTTGGAATGTGTCAGGCATGTAAGCTGTTAGGAGCGAGCTACGAGAAGCTCTCTATTACAGTGAAATGAGTTGTTGATAAGGGGGTGATGGGATCTCTGTTGTTTCTTGCTTGCTTTGACTCGATGCCAGGACTCATTTATTTCTGGACACTGGACAGGAATGCGTGTGATGCAACCTCCTCATGGTTGCATGCGGACAGAGGACTTAATATTGCAAGGGGACCATCGACACATGGTCCTAGTTATTGTGGGGAAACAATACTTTCTTCATTGGAATGCTGACGTACAGATGACTGTTCAAATATTCTGTGTAATTGGGCCTTATAATAAGAAACTGGTGCATGCCCTTTGTTTGTTTTTTCTTCTATTTCCTTCTTGATCGGAGGATTGATTGTAAAATTATGCAGCATCTTTGCTACTTTTTCGCCCAGATACTAATTATTATTATTCAAATCCCAGTCGTACTCTACTTTGAGTAAACTGTAGCTTGTTAAAAAGGTTTCACAGGTGAAAGAAGCAAGCATCAGATCAGTTTTTATGAAATATTTAACGAAATAAAATGGTTGGGTGGTTTCAAATACAAACATACTTTGAACTGAGATTGAGGTGCAATAATGGGTCATGATTTTGCACAAGGGCATTATTTTTTTTACTTTCAAGGGACATTGGCTGGGGCCAAATGCAACAAGCACACTCGGGCAAGTTATAGTTGGCTTCTGTTAAAAAAACAAATCCAATTTAAGATGAAAGAGCAGCAGGCAGCAGTCGTTAGCTCTGAGCACACTAGACATCTTTTGTTCTTTCTTCCTTTGACATTCATATGTGGAAAAAAAATAACTGCCCATTTACACAACAGAGCATTGTAACAATGTTGTGACACTAACCAAAATATTGGGAAGCTGGCTTTCATTGTGTGCATGAACCTGTATTTGTACTGTAATTCTGATACTGTGTGGTTGTTTTTTCTGTTTTCATCTCTAGGGGTGTACTGTATGGTTTCTGAGGGACATTGTCTGTACAGGCAAATGTGGAAAACAAATGCGTTAAAGATGCCCGCATTTCAAATATACCCTGTATAGAGCATGATGCATCTTTCATTGACAAAAATATAGATTTTTGACAGAGTATTAAGTGAAATTTACTTGCAGATGTGTTTTTAGATAGCACACAATGTGGGTAAGTATCATTTAAAAATCATACGGGCATATTAATTATGTAGAAAGGCAGTTTGAATTTAATGAGAGGGCTGTTATTAAAAGATGAGTGATAGTTCTATTGATTAGAATTTTTATGCCCACCCTTTAGTACTGCTATTAAAAACATTAGCACAGCAGTTTTCCAGGAAGTGAAATTAACATGCGTTTCCATGCATAAGAATATATGACGGGGAAAAAAATCTTTAACAAGGTGAAAAATTATTATCGTATTATTCTGATATTTCAAGGCTTTTTTTAGTAGACCTTGTCTGGCTTGTATGCGGGATATTTAAAAGTTGTCTTGAATGCCTCTGGGAAGATGCATCCATAATTCATACAGGTGTATCTGTATCTGCTCCTCAGTTTGGGATGTCTGTCTGCGCTCCCAGAATCAATCACAGCTCCTGATTGTCTCCTCTTAATGAGACCAGGGGTTATCCAGCAAAAAAAAATGCAAAGAAAGGTTGTACAATTTGTGGTATTTTTAAAAATGTGTCTGTAGTTTTTGAGTGTTTTTGTTTGTTTTGTATTTTTGCATCGTCAGACTTTATGGGAAAAAAAGAAAAAAACTAAATGCACAGAGGTGATGTTATTGTAATGACTCGTGTAAATTACTCTCTCTTCCCTTTCCATTGTTGTTGCTGACTAATAAATTAAAGCTCTATATTTTATAAGAATGGAATGCTCCCCCCTTCATTGTGATTGGCTTGATACTGGATGTTTTCCGTGTTCTGCCCAGAACCCTCTGGATCCTTGGAATAAAGTTGTACCTGTTAACGAGATATGTATGCACATTTGTATAAAATATACACATTGCATTTGTGTTTGTAATGAAACTATTGGAAGGTGAAATGCCTCCAATTAAAGGATACAGGAGGAGGTTTGCTCTCTATCAGTTTCTATCAGAGTAGTTTCACCTCTGGGCGTAATAGGTATGGAAATGCAAATTCCTAATCCCCATAAATTAATATATTCAGATGTAGCTAATCAGTACTTAAATGTTCATTAACCCAGATGTTAGGTGTTCAATAGTGCTAGATAATCAGGAGTGTACCTTCGGGAGATTCATAGGATTGTTAAGCAATACTAATTCCTCAACCAGTTGACAGGCAGCAGAAACAAACCATCTCACATTTTCCAATGCTCAGTGATAAAGTATAGTGCAACAAGTAATTGACAAAACAGTTATTGCACATCATGATGTTTTCACTGGACATTATTTACTACTTTTACATATTTTGAAAATCTCATTTGCAGGTGACTCATAGTCATAGTCGTTACACCCATCTCAGTATTTCACACATAATCAGGTTTTGAATTTTAGAGATTTTATCAGTTTACTCAAGTTTTATTCAGTTTAAGTTGTATGCTTGCCCTTGCTTAATTTTACAATAAAATATATAATCACTGCATTTAAAGTACCAGTAGTAGACATTGAATTTATTTCTTCACTAAGGTAGTAATCATTAGGTCAAGTGTGTTTAACATCTTTAAGGTTCTTATAGGTTGCTCTAGCCAACGAAATTAACCCATCATTGGGGCCTATTTTCCAGGCCACTAAATACAATCCTAGCAACTATACCAAGTGCACTGATCAATGAGAAGAGAGCTGTCGTTAATGGGCGTGGCTGAGGTGGTATTTGGCTCTAGGGCTGTTCAGTCAGGTGCCATTTCAGAGTAAGCAGGGTAGGCGTTCAGAAGAAGACAGTTAGAAGCTAGGCGAATCTCTTCGACACCAGCTTAAACAGTCCTCAGTTATACCTAATAGGGTAATACCCATAGGCCTAGAGGATCGGACCCTTTAAGACGAAGAGCTGGTCCAGTACCTCCTGAACAGGGGTAACTCGGGATCTAACACAGGCTACCATAAGGGCAATCCATATCACAGTAGGAAATGCACAGGTGCAAATAATAAGGATGACTGACATCTAGTTAAGTGCTTCAGTGGCTCACTGTCACACTGTCATGGTGTAATTTAACTGGGACACAACAGAGCCATCGTTAATAGTTAGTAACATCTGTTTTTGTCCTTCTATGACAAGTTGAAATGTCTGGTGTTCTAGGCCTATATCTCAGTCCCTCTTCAGAAAAGAAGGATTGACTGCCTGATGTGAGGGTCCCAGTCAATGGGAAGGGAGAATGAGGTGTGTCACTTCTGTTAGCTTCTGTTCTGGTTTTCCTAAAACTTTATTTAACCAGATTTTAACTTTTTACAGTTTTTCTCAGGAATTTAGGCAACATTAATGTGATGATTTTTGTCAGGCAGCAAACATTTGCTAAATATTTTTTTCTTGTAGTGTGTGTATTAGGTGTTAAAGTAAAAACAATGGTAAATGACTTAAATAAATACAACCTGGCTGACCTTATGTAAAGTGTAGGCGTTGCCTGTTGGTGAAGGTCACATTCATGTTAGTCCAGGACTGTAAAACCACATTAAACAGATTCTAACATAATATATCCTCTGGAATAAAAATGAAAACATAAACCCCTCTTGTGTTGTCAATGCCACCGTTTGACTTTAGTGAATTCCATGTGCCTAAACTCAGTTCCTCCAAATGTTTACATTAAATACACAAGTTAAAAAACATACGTTATCACTGTATACAACAAGCTAATCTTGCAGGCTAGCATTTAATGCTAGCATTATGTTTGAACCTTCTCCATTTTTTTTCATACCTCGGTAATGTTAAGTGTTAGTAGTAGTTAGAGACAGTAGATAAAGTTAAATTTGCACAGTAAAACATTGAACTTTCTTAGTGGCTACATTACAGATGGGGTTTTATTTTACTTGTAGCATATTTTTACACAGATGTTACACTACTGTTACTTTTTCACTCTGAGTGAAACAGAGTTATTATTTACCAGAAAAAGTAAACATTTTTGTTTTTATGGCAGAAAAGGAAGTGATGCACCCCACTTCTCAGAATCCTAAAGGAAATGACACACTAATGTCTCGGTTTACTGTTCCCCCTATCGTTTCAGGCACTCAATCTCGTAAAAATTAAGTGGCCAGATCATGTGACTTCAGAGAAAATGATGGTCAAAATTAAGTATAAATGATGCAAGTCTTTGGTCATCAATAGAGGTCAATAATAGTCAGAAGTTATTCGCTGCCCCTTTAAGTGTCTGAAACCTATCAGGAAATGTGGACTCAGACTCTAACACCAGAGTCTCTCACAGACATTGTATACCTAAATGAGGGCATTGTAGCTTACTCTGTGTTTATCCATAGACCAATATTTCATGAAATCAATGTTTCCTATCAAGATCTCTCAGTCGTCAGTATTGTTTCCATCCCATAAGGAATCATAAGAAATGTGTGATGGGAGTACCAGAAGGCAGGTCTGGCTCATAGCACCTGAGGGGAACAGGCTGTTGTCAGGTCAGGGTAGTGTGCTTCAGTCAAGCCCATTAGGGTTTCTGCACCTCATAAAAGCCCTGATGGCAGAGTTGACCCCTGATCAGTGCAAGAGTGACTCAGTTTCTCCCACAACAATCTAGGTCAGGAGCAGAGTGGCAGAGAAGAAGACAGAAAGTGAAGGAAATATCCTTTGGGCAAGAGCACAGGAGGGGGTGGATGGAGTATAAAAATATAAAAACATAACATCATGTTAGCACTGTATTGAGCACTAAAGGGGTCATCGAGAGAATCTAAAAGCCAAGGTTTGCTTCAAAGCGACTACTGTCTAATGCAAAAGTCTTTATACCTGTTCCAAAAGATCACACTCAAAGCGAAAAGCCTGCCATTATAAAGACAGCCGAGATGCAACGAATCGTACCAACGGATACGTAGCAGTCATAGCGTTGCATCTAGGGATGTAAAGGAATATGAAGGTACTATTCGGTTATGAACAGATAGCACTCTGATCAAACAGCATCCAAATCCACTTGACACAATTTGCCTATAATATTTGTTCTCAGTCATTACTCAGTCAATTTAGTGTTTACTGCTGTACCAAATGTAACGCAGGTGATTGAACAGGAACTACAGTCGGCTGTACACACAAAAAACGTAACAGTAGCTGTGCAGTAATCAGTGGCGGACTCAGGCTGTTTCAGAAGCAGGGGTAAAAAGAATAAAAAGGGCACCAGCTATGCGGTGCAGAATAAGGCACTGTATTTCATTTTCCGCACTGGAAGGTCACCCATTAGTGCAATGGATTGTGTATTCTCTAATAGAACGGCACCCTGAGACCATCAGTCCTATGAAGGTTGCAGGTAAGTGATCATTTCTCAAATGGCTATTGTTAAAAATTAGGCTATTGTATAATGTGCTATAAGGTAATATAATATATTTATGCAGTAATGCCACAAATGGCACCTTTAAGTATAAATATTTGGCCATAATAGGATGTCTTAACAAACTGGGATCTGAATAAGTAACAAGGACTACATGTTTGCTGAACTCTCAGACCAACTCAGATGGCCCATAATTCATGTAAGTTAAAACATAATGAGCAATCCTATTGTAAAGTGACAAGATGAGAACACGTCTGGAGAAACCTTTTCACCTAGCATGGGTTTGTTTCAGGACAAGTCAGACTATAGGTCAGATGATTTGGAAAACCATCACAGGGCATTCCAGGCATCAGATGACATCTGGACTTTGGAGAACTCTGTAGCCCCCTTTTTCATTCTTCCTCATAAACAGAGCTCTGTTCCCTTTGTTTATCTGATCTCTACCAAGAAACAGCAGAGCAGACGAGGAGAGTCAGGATGGGAGTTTGACAGAGGACACAAATATTCAGAGTCAGCCACCCCCATAGTGGCTGTTAAAATGATATCTGTATGATCACCACATCACTTCAAATTCAGTCACCGCCTCTGAATCAGAAAATGGCATAAAACCAAGAGGCTAATCCACATTTTGGAAATTCAAAACTACCCACAACAAAGGTTGACCCATCAGTATCTGATCAGACAGTTCTGTGCACCATTCTTCACAACACAACAGCGATGTATTTCTGTGGGGCATTATCTGCACAGTGGCATATCACATGACATAAAGCCAAGCCATGGCATCATTAACATCACTCATTTGACTTTTCAGATGTGGAATCCAGCTCTGTCTTATCGTTGAATCTGATCTGGTGCTCGGTGGCTCAGAGGCAGTCAAGGCATTCTGTGGTTATCTGCTCCATCATACAGTGAGAGCTGCCGGACACTTACTGCATTGTTGGAGCAGACAGACTCAGAAGCTGGATAGTGAGGGGCAGAAGTTTGGCATGCTATGTAACTGCTTCTTTGTTCACAGGCATCCTTCTTTAGACCTATAGACTTGGCCGCTGTAAAAAACTAAACTCAGTCCATTAAAGACTTGATGAGCTGACATTAATTTAATTCCTCGACCTGGGATAAGTCACCAACCGGTTAGTGGTTCGATGTTTTATTTAATGCGTCACACTATATTCAGGCCCCAGTTCTCATATTGTCAGATTTTCTCATGCAGTAACCATGTGCAGATGAGACTCTGGGGAAAGTGTGGAATAACCATTGTTGAATCCCATTGCCTCCCAATGTAAAGTGGAGAAAAGAGGGAGCAACACTGCTCTCTGCTGCATCTATGCAATTCCAATAGAAGTCCTGCATACAGCAGCATTACATGTTATCAACCAGCAGATGTCAGGATGCAACAGTGTCTACTGGATTGTTCACATGAAAAGATCACCCTGGTCTATTTAGAACAAATCTACAAGGAAACATCTTTTACGTCCAAGGTCTAGGAGCAACCTGGACGCAATATAATATGTGGCTCCCCACTCTTCCCATTCCCAAGCAAGGCCAGTGAACAAAGGGAGTTACAAATTAGCTTAGAGTTGAGCAGTGCCCAAAACAACAAACAAGAAGACTCTATGCAACTTAAAACTTCCCTAAATCAAAACAAAATGTAAAGAGAAGACAAAGCTCTAGGCTTCTATTAGGCCTACAAAAAACTGGAGTAACCAGGTACTCCTAATTGAAAAAAGAAACTCTATTTCCAGCAAACAAACGACTATGGCCAACAAATCTAGGTTGTCACAGACTGATACGCTCAATACACAGGTTTCTCTGGTGATGGCAGTGCAAAACTGAAGCTTCGATACGTGCTCCAAACCCTGAACATAGAACCAATGCTTTAAAGCTTGCTTTGGTCATAGACTGTATATATATAAAGGGTGCGAAAAAAATCACGTGAATCAACTGACTGGTTCGTGGTCCAATCAGGTGACTCACTGGCACTGCCTCGATCGTCTCGAAATCTTTGAGTGTTCCCCATCCCACACAAGCGCCACCTGCCATAGTTACACAAGCACGCCCAACCTATGCCATATTTTTCCAGCACTTTCTCCTCAATAACACAATACACATATTCATCAATCTTTATTTATAAATAGAACTTGATGTTCAGTCTTAATGTGTGTGCGTCAAAGAATTTTTCAAAGTAAAGATACTGGGATGATCAACGCAAAGATGCTTCAGAACTGCTCATTGAGGTGAGTGCGTGTCCACCAACTAGCCTGCCTGATTTGACTGCAGTCTTTGCCAAGACAGGCCACTGTAACTGAAGCTTCAAGTGATGAACCCATTTTCGAAACAGTTGGCTCAAGTGGTTCAGTGTTTCACAAAAGCTTCATTAGCCCATCACTAGGTTTCTCTACACACAGGTCTAATGCCAGGCAACTCGGAACTCGGAAATTTCTGACCTCCAACTAGAAAAAGTACCATGGATCACCACCTGAATTCGGATTTCCTACTTGTGAACTAGGAGAAAAAATATGTACACCGACTTCACGAGTAGCAACTGAATGACGTCACACAACAATAGCAGCTCCCATGGAAGCATTGTAAACGGTAAACCATAAACTAAAAGGCAAATAAAGTATTAAAATAATACATACTATTATCAAATAGTAAAACTTGCATGTACTTGCATGTAAATTGATGTAGAAATATTTTGTCAGTGTTATTTGGTAGCTGGTTACAGTAAACAGTCTCTGAAAGTCATCTTCTCTACCCAAAAGTTATTCAGGAAAATGTTAAAAATGGCCAGATATGTAAAAAATATAGCCTACAACTATTGCTGACTTTTGAGGATTACCAACTGATGTAGTTAGAAGGATACACAGTTAACAAGTAACATATATTTATCACGTTTTTATTATAATGGCCATCCTATTAATTAACGTGCACTGCTGAGGGTTTAATTGTGCATAAACTTGACCAGTTAGTCACGGTCAGCCATGTTAATTGTCTACATTTGGCATCATGCACCACCATGCACCTGAAAGGCTTTGAGGTCGGAAGTCGGATATTTCAACTCAGAAATTTCCCAGTTTGAACTGGTCTGGAACACGGCATAACACAAACACACTAAGGTAGGGGAACACCTGACAGTGCAGATTGAGAGAAAAATGACAAATATGAGCCCAGGGTCATAAAAAACTCCTTTTAAAAATGTGCACTATAAAAAGGCTAAATAAAAAGTATACAATTGTGACATGTGTACTATAATGTTATATTGCTTGAAACATTTGTTGAATAAAATATGGAAATAGTGCTGGAAGAAGTACTGAGATAGCGTTATTTTAGTAGAAATACAAAAGAGTATTGTAAATATACTATATTAAAAGTAAAAGTCCTGCATTCACAACCCTACTTAAGTAATTTAGTATCATCATTAAATGTACTTCACACATTCACTTGTTCTGCTACAGTGACTGATGTATTATTATGTCATTATTAGATTGCATTAGAATACTGATGCAATAATGTTTTAAATAGCATTTTACTGTTGTAGCTGGTTGAGTTTTGAGCTAGTTTTAACATATTTGTATACAGTTCACTAGTTTAGTCCAGTGCCCCCTTCAAAGGGTCACAAGAGAAATGTGGGGGTCATCCCCCCCGGAAGAAAATTTTGTACATCCTAAAATTAAATGCATTAATTTGGTGCAAAATTAAGAGGCAGATGAAGAACTTTGCACTCTTGTAAACAATGTTGTGCTCTAGTAAACTATTTAATCATAAACCCATTGTATAGCTATAAATGGTGATGATATACAGCAAAAGTCAACAAATTTATTTAATATTTTTCCAGCAACCCTAAATCAAAGAATAGAAAATAGAATAAGTAATTTTGCTAACATTTTATTGTTGTTGTTTTTTACTTTTAATTGTCTGTACTTGTGTTCTTGTGGACTTGTGAAACATCGCAGCCAAAGTACTGTTCCAATTCAAAAGATGTGTTCTCGCCCCGCCCCTTTTATTTCGCCGCCAAAAAGCAGAAATGTCGGACAAGAAAACTCACAACTGTAATTTACAATACTGCTGTTCTTGTGTCACATATAGCAGTTTTAAAAGTTTTTTTATGTGGGAATATAGTTTTTTAAACTCCAAATATATGGTTGATTTCTCAAGTCAGAGCTGATTTAAAAAATTGCTACGACGTTTTCGGAGATGTGAGGTCCCGCCCGCTAACGGGTTCCGGCCGTCATCGAGTCCGCTGCTGTTCCATTTGCTGAATGACTGATTGCGCGCTCCTATTCCTGGGAGTTTGTACTCCCGAGCCGAACTTGCCAAGTCCCAGATATAAAGTCCAGAAGTCCGAACCTGGCGAACTCGGTATTGAGAAACAGCCGTTGTCTCAAGTCGGGTGCCAAAGTGCATAAGCGTACGATCTTATAGCAGCGCCTACAAAACACAAAGTTAGAGGTCTGAAATATGGAAAATGTTATTACAAGATGTGTAAAAATATTTTCGCCTTGGTCTCCTTAATTAATGGGAAACACTGGGTCATGTGATGATGTTGATGTGTTGAGTTCTGCTACACAAATCAGTCTTAATTTATATATATATATATATATATTTATAGAATATTGGATAAGCCTCTTTGGGGCTCAAACAAACAAACCATCTGAGAAGTTTAGAGGGGAAATGTCTCTTTCGTGAAAGCACTAACAACTCAAAAATTATGAGAACCATTGATTTAATATTTTAAATTATATGTTTTATGCAATATCTTAATCTGAAAAGTAAGTATAATCATAGCTGTCAAATAAATGTCAAATGGAAGAGTAAAAAGCCCAGTATTTCTCTATGAATTGAAAAGAACTTGACAAATATGTACTTCAGCACTTCAACAAATGTAATTAGTTACTGTCCAGGTGGAATAGTGGTCATACACTTAAATGAATAAAAAGAGTTGCAATCAGTTTTAAAATAATAAAAAAGGCTCTGTTGTTGTTTGCTTCTATACTGCACAGGTAACTGGTTTTGAAGTTTTATTACCACAATTTGCATGGATTTTCTGCAGTGCCTCAGTGGCATGCAGTTCCCTGAGGCAGTAAACTAATAAGTGATGAGTTGCTGTGAATGATTGCTTTCTAACCTATGCCAATAATATCATGCTTACACACCACATCCATTCACTACTATCGTAATTCTTCACTTGGAATATTGACATCAGTTTGAATCTGATCCCTGATAGAGTTACCTAAAAGACGAAAACGTCCATAGAAGTGTAAAGAAACACATATTACAATCAGTGCTAAACCCAGTGAAGACAGACAAAGTAGATTCATTCTTGTTTGCTGTTACTCGTTATTTCTGTATCGATTGCACTGCATAACTCTATCCACTATGTGCAGGAACAACTGTAGCTACTGTTTTAGTTTTATTAGTAAGTAAGTTGGGTTTGGTACAGAGGATGTAACATTTTCCTATCGGCAATAACAGACTGATCAATGGCCTTTCATATCATATGAATTTCATATTATATCTCAAACTGGAAACTGACTTCTCTCGCCCTACCAATCTTCATGGTTACAGAACAGAGTTAGGATCCCCAGTGAGTCTCGATGAGTGTATGGATGGCTGCATACCATTGTACAATGGGCTTTAAAAAAGAGAAAATCTCACAGGGGAAGCCTGTTGAAGTCCCAGAGGGATTAAAAAGTGAGCTCTCTGCATTATTATTCCAACACATGCAATTCAAGTATCCTGGAAAGTCTCACCAAATGACACTGCTGGGATTTTTCAAACACAAGTTCACACCCCACCAGGGTGGGTGCTAAGCTTGTGCTAATTGAGAGTGTGTAACACAGATGCTCTCATTCGGGTTCGGGGGAAAGCAGAGTGTGATGATGCAAGCTGTTTACCACATTTTCACCACAAATAATCCTCCAGATCTTCGATAGAGCCCTCATTTTTGAAAGATGCTTTGCACCATCTGTCCACTGACTGACTACTTAAGACTGGGGGGGTTTGTCAAATATTTTGTATTAGTTATTTTTTTTATTTAACAATTGCCTACATTGGCAGTTGAATAAATCACAGAATTTTCAAACACCTCATTTACACCTGTATCAAACTGTGATCTGTACGCAGAAGGTCATCCAGATAGTCTAATAAATGATCCGATCTTGCCTTTGTGTTTACACCTGGTATTTTTTAATCCATTCTTGTTAGCCACATTGAGATGCAAACTGTTAGCCACATTGAGATGCAAACCTGCAACTGAGTAGGCCTAATTTGAGGTGGCCCCAGATTGCTTTACAAAAATCACATAGTTTGTTGAGTTATTGAGTTAGGGGAAACTTTATACACTTTGTGAAATGCTGTCTATGGAAATTTCTTAATTATCTGTCCCCTTTTGTAAATCAAACTGTAAATTTGACTGTAACTGTAATACATTAAGTTATTCCTTTCTTTGTATAAAAGATACTGTCTCAGTTTGTCTGGGAGTGTTGCAGTGGGTCCTACCGGCGTATTTGTTATTGTATATCATTCATTTCCCACCCGTGGTGCTTTCATTTTTCACGCAGTTCTGTTGACGCATGCAGTTATATGAGGCTTGTCTCCTTCAGCCTATATAGACCTGGTGTTATGTTGTGTGCCAGCACGTTGTAGGCTATAGATTGTGTTTATAAAATCCTAACACGATGCGAGCGAGACAACCCAGACGTGGTCAGGCAGATCACATTCTGACGCATTTACACCTTCCACCGCGAGATGAACTGTCATTAAATTGCTAATCTTGGATGTGTGCGCACTGTAATGTGTGTGCACGTGTGTGATGTATAGATTAAGTGTTACATTTTGTTGGTTTTAATGGTAGGAGGGGTGGCTGTTATGCACCCATGTTCTACTGAAGTGCATCCTGTGTGATGATGAGATTATCTGTAAAAAGGATTTGCATATTGCTTAAGAAATTAGCTGTTTGTTTTGGTGATGACTCTCACTCCCTCTGTGCTGTTTGCTGGTTGGATTGGCTGGACAAAATTACCTTCTTATTTTTAGTTTCAGACCTTTACTTTAACTTCGGCAGTACTAGAGGAGAGGACACAGTAAGTTGGGCTGTTAGTGTGCCTTTTTCACCGTGAGGGAAGTGGGGTCAGAGGGCCTCAAGAGTCACCCTTTGCTTTTGATTTTCTCCAATACTACTTCTGGTGAGAATATAAAAAATATGGTTATTTATGGAATTATGGTCATGCATTTCCCCCCAGTCACTCAGGGAGACTCAAGGAAAAATATTTGTGCGGTCAAGATAAAAAAAATAAATCCCCGATAAATAACAGTCCCTTAGAAATGATTGGGATTGCAGACGAATAAACAGATTAATTAGAATTTTATTACCATCAAAGTCATCAACTCAGTCAAGGAATACAGCACAGAGCTCACAAATGCAAGACAGGACCTACAGGTGACCACTGGTCCTGGCAAACATCACATCTACAAATACACCTGTAAGTGCATGGCAAAATCAACAGACATGAAATAGTAAATACAGTGAGAAATGTATTGGGGAAAAAAGCATTGCTTTAAACTGTGTAACAGTATTCAAACAGTATTTATTTGCCATCTAATCAAAAGGAACGGACTACATGAAATAATCTTTTTACATAAAAAATATCTGATATTATTTTGTTTAACCATCTTGTTAAAATCTAAATATTTATCTTAAACAATGTAAGAAATAAAATAGTGGTATTGTTGGAATGATTGGTGTGAGTACCAATCAACAGAAAGTAAAAGAAGATACGTGTGTGGCAACAAAATACTCTGCAACAGCCACTCTAAACTTTAGATTTTACGGATAATAAATGTGACCAGTTTTATCCAGAGCCCCTTTATATCTGAGGTGCACATTCTCATAGAAACTCACAGGTGTTCACAGGAAATACTCTTGACAACAGATTGGGTAGAGTCAGACAAAGTGGCCGTGCACAAGCCATAACACTTTACTTTATTTCATATAATAATCGTATTGACAATGTGGCTGCTGCCTTTGTGACCAGGGAATGAGAGCCCATGGTTCAGTGTGTGTTAGCACAGGAAATTGTTGGGATTCACAGGCCAGAGGAGCAAATTTGGTCTTTTTTGCCCCCCCACCCCCACCCCCACACACACTTATCTGACAGCAGCAATGTGTTAGTTAAGTGGCCCTCATGGGCCTGACAGCTGGTAATGACTGTAGACTTCTACTTACAGGTACATGGACTTCATCGAAAGGACACCAGGAATCACAGTTTCTGCAGCCAGTCGAATATTGCTCAATGTCCTCTAGAGTGATTACAGAGAACTCCTTCTGTAGCTCATTATTAATGCTCGAGGGGACCAGTGACAGGAAAGGATAAATTGTTATTACTGTTTATCAAGTATAAGCTTAAACATCTATGGAATAAACAAATGAGTTGAAAAACAACAACAATAGAAAAAAAACACTGAAATAAAAATATAAATAAACAATATGATCATAAATGTCAAATATATGCTTCATACATTTTCTCAGTACAATATAGGTCAACAAAGCTGAGTCGGTGAAGATGACCCTAGTTACCACAAAGTCAAAATGGAGCATGTCTTCCCTTGAAAGCCGCAGGTGGTCAGTTAATGCACATTTTGTTTTACAGTTACAACCAAATATTAAGACATATGTGGCATTTGAGTCAAAAACCCTAACACAGAGGATATGATTGAACCAAAGTAGATACAAGTAGACTGAGATCTAGCAAAAGGAAAAACAATCCGTCACATGATGTATAAAGACGTTTCTAAAAAAAAAATAAAAAGGAAAGCTACAAATTAATTTGGATGCATAGAACGGCTATGTAATGAAGACTGTTTTTATTCATATAACTTACGTTGACAGCAGGGGTGCTGCATAATGTACAGTATGCTTTTGAAAAGAACATTGGCCTTGATATGGCTTGTGGCAAGAGACGAGGGTTCTGTGGCCACCGATAAGAAGAAGTTGGCAGTACCGCATCTTTATCTACCAAGTGGCTGTAAATGTAAAATGAACAGCAAAAAGTGAGAATGCATGCTGTTTTGGCTACTTCTACAAAGGTCTCTATATACAGAATCTTTACACTTACAGCTATGAGGTTCTTTCCTGAGCAGGAAGTTAGCAATGGAACTTAGTGTTTGTGTGTGTGCTTATGTGTGAAGCTGCCTAATTCATAATACAGCACTGGGATTAATAACTCCCAGTCAACAATCTCAGCATTGTTTAACGCACAATAACTGGCTAGTGTAGACAATAACAGATAAGAAAGATAACCATATTTCCCCTATGACAGGGGTATGTGATCTCCATGTGTGAGGACCAGCACTTACTGAGTATTACGGTACGAGTTCAATATTTCAGAAGCAAATCTTTTCTACTGATTCTAAGAACAAATACAGTAATTGCGAGACTGGCAGAGAGAAGTTTCCAAAGTTGGCTCATTATAAAAGAATCAAAGCCGTTTTCAGCACAATTATGTCTTTCTATATTCCCTTATCACTAAGAGAAGAATCAGAAAGATGACTTTAGCTGCAAGCCACAGTCTGACAGCAAATCTGTTTTTGCCCATAAATCTCAAGTGTGTGGAGACAGACGTGGTTTATATAATCTGCCATAAAACACTGGAGGGTCAGTGAAAAAAGACACAACACATGTAAAAAGAAAGCCAATGCAATGCAGCACTCAGGAAGAGACAACACAGCCTCCATGAGATGATACTAATGCTGCAAGTGAGAGAGAAGCAGAGTCAGTGTCACCATGCTAGCAGCTAATGTACAGTGTGCAGGAGTTGATGGGGACTGCAGAGGTCAGACAGGGAGGGTTGGGGGGGGGGGGGGGGGG